>NW_027286181.1:38145702-38193202 GCF_022747635.1 Hetaerina americana
CTCCGCAGTCTCTGATCACATTGGAGGAAAGATTTCTTACATCACCTCCGGAATTTCCGGCCATTTCAAGGGACATTTCGAAAACAAAGACCCCTACGCTGGTGGTTACGGTTCCTACGAAGGCCCCGATGGATATGGCAAGCTGGGGGCGGTGACCCACGGAATTGGGGAAGGCTTTGAGTGGCCCGATAGAAACCATCAAGAACGTTCATGCGGGACTCTCCGACACAATCAGCCACAAAGCTCAAGACGTCAAGGAGGGAATAAGCTCACAATTGAGCAATGCGGCCCACACCGTCAGGTGGCCCACTCCGATCTCTCCGACCACCTCAGCAGATCCGCAGTCCACGTTAAGAAGGGGATTAGCGGGACCATATCCGACACAACCAACACTGCCAAGACCCTTTTCGGCATTCTGTCGGAGGTCTTGGGCAAAGAAGGTCCAAGTCATCAGGAAGGATAGGCAAACAGTACGAGAACACGAAGCACGCAGTGGTCAGCAACGAATGCAGCCTTATACCGACACATTGGGAACAAGGCCTTGGGAGTGGGGGAGTTTCTACAAAACAAGGCCCACGAAATTAACTATTCCATCCAGAAGAAGCTCCACAGAGATTTCGAAGACGCCCCCTACAAGTACAGCGAGCCAATTAAAGCCGAAGTTCACGCCTACCCACCTGAAAAACTCGAAGCGTTCCCTGGTCCTTTTCCAGGTGAAGCCATCAAGCCATCTTATGCCGTTTCCAGCATAGGTCCAGGATTCGGAGGGCCGCAAGGAGTAGCGTTTGATGGAGCATACTCATACCCCCAACCCGCTCAACTCTTCCAGCCCGACGAAAGTTTCCGTCGTACCGGTCTCCCTGTTAAAAGTACCTGCTGCCCCCGTCATTGCACCAGCACACTACCAAGCAGCATCATATGCCAAAATATAGTCTACGCTCTGTCTTAAGAGGATAATGTTTGGTGTGTTGTGAGATTTTTGCTAACGTTACCGGAGGGATAATGCTCGAAAAGGTACTGAAGGAAGGAAATAATTTCCTTAAGGTGGCAAATGGGCCACCTTTGTGGAGGTGAAAGTGAATACAGAATCCGCAAAGTTACTCCTAAATCTAAGACTACTGAATATAGAGGTCATTACCACATTTGTACCGGAGTCATAAATGTCATACTGTAAATATTACTACATACCAAGAGGTCTTTCAATTTCATCGTTGAGCATCAAGAAAAGGTTAACAAAAATTGATCAGTAATCATAATCATTAGGTGCAATTATTTTATCAATGCGTATCCAAATTTGACCGTCTGTACAATGTCATAATAAAATATTCATTTCATAAAGCAGGTAAAATAGAAAATTGCAGCATAAAATAATACCTATTCAAAATTAGATGAAACCTAGTCCTTAGAAGTATTACGCTTAAAGATTGCCAACGCGAGATAAAATTAAACACATAAGTAAGATTCTTTTCTAATTCAAATGAAGAGGGAAACTGAATTTTTTAAAAGATGGTAGAAGTTGGCTGGGTGCAAGTTTGCAAAACAGGTATTTTTTTACTGCTCGGAATGAAATCGTTTTCAATTTTTGAGTTGAAAATGAATTTCTCCAATATTAGGGGCAGCACTGAAATGAAATTGTTAGCTGATAAAATTTGATATACACTATAGAGCTTATACTATATTTTACTAGTCAAAATTTTGATTAAATCATCGAAAGTCAATATTAATATTATTGAGAAATAATATCTTTTTAACTCCAAATATTTCTCCAAAAATTTATCTAGATCTCAAAAATAGAAATATGACTGTTGATTTTTAATATTTATCTGTGCTGAAAAAGCTCACTCAAATTTTGTAAATAAATTATCCAAACTTTTAGTTATTTATTTAATAATGTTGGTAATAAATAATGAGACTGATAATTATGTTTCTCGGTAGAATAAAAATCTTTCCATTTTTCTGCTACGCAAATGCCAAGACAACTTATTTATGACCAGGAAGGCGCTATTCTCTCTCAGATAAATATTCATTATCAATATGTCCATCTGATTATCATTTCAAATGTAAAAGAAAGAAAAAAATAAATTAGTTTGAGCGAAGTTATAATTACCATTTCACCAATTTTTACCATGCACATTTTTCTTTAATGAATGACATAATGAGGCCTCATGAGCTCTTAAATATTAAATAAACTTAATTAGGGAGATGCTTTCACTTTATATCCTAATAGGTCCGAGGACATATTTCAGTGGTGAATTAATTAGCAAATCAGGAAGTATGATGGTTACCAGTTACCTCTCGAAACTGGACTAAACTAGTTTGGATTGAGAACCTGACGCAATCTATTTGAAATTACTGCGTAAAAAAAATAATTTTAATTTATTTTGGCAAAACCACTTTCATTATGCTACAGAAAAATTTGAAAGCCAGCGCAGCTATGCCATCGCAGGAGGGGGCTAAGAGGCATGCAATAACTAACGAGTAAATATGCACGTGGAAAATACATGGAAACCATTCCATACACCCGCTTTTACAGAACTAAAAGATAAAGAACTAGGGTTTCGTACAACATAGTTCTGTCCAGCTATCCTAAGCCTAAGATTTCAAGGCAAAGGTCGGCTAGACAGATTACCTCACCTAGTACTGAGTCCAATGGCGACTGAAATTCACTCATCAGGCTAGGGCGCCAGCTCCTTTCCCTGCGCCGCCTATGGTTTCCCAGGAAGATCTGGTACCCAAAAGATCACGCAGCTTTTATGAAGGTGAGAGACAGAGACGTCCCGGGAATCGACCTCGAGCCCTCTAGTGATTAGTGCAACGGGCTTCCCCCTGGACTATCACGTCACCTATTACGCTATATTATTTCATTAACCTACATGTGAAGTTGGTGAACAGTATTTTTCATAGATGGACATACTGTAGGATTGCCATAGATAATGAGATAAGTAGCAATGTTATGAGAATCTGACGAATATATTTGTTAGGAACACAAAGGTGATGAATGTAAACTATCTTAGTTTGCCATGGAAGCTGCTTAGGATGAGCAGAATAGAAAATAATTTATCTTCAATTCTTTCAGGGTCAAAGTAAGAGCTATATTTAATTTGTGAAAACGATTTCGTAAGGGAGGAAAAATCATAAAAAATATAAGAAAGAGAAGATTAGCCCATCGTTTTGCAACGAAGTCGCTGGTTTACCCAATGAGGTATGACATGAATCTTAAAAGAACAGCAAATAAAGATGGTAAAATCTTCATAAAGTAAATTTAATGATATCGAAGAATTACAGTAAATAGATAAAATGATTAAATATGCTACAAGTGTAAACAATTCCAAAGGAAAACAGCCTGGCATTCTTTTTCAGTTTCACGTTACTACTAAGATGGAATTTCGTTATAAACATCTTAATTTTCGGCAAGGAATTCGGGAAACATTGAAAGGTTTTTCAACAACTAATATTAAACTGGCGATTTCATACAAAAAGAGAGTAAAATTTGTATTTAAATACCTTATCAAAGCCCCATTAGCTACATTTATTAAATTGACATATTTCGGAAAATAATTTACTTGCCTAACATCTGATTACCTGGAATATGTATCAATAGCGCATACTTTTGGCTCTTCCGTAGATGTTGAGAAAGTTTAACCAGATAAAATATAGGTACTAGTTTGAGATAAATTCGAAATATAAACACAAATTAAAATACCCCCCTTTTGTAATAGTATTAACTTCGAATTAATAGTATTAAAAAAATAAAATACAAATTGTTGAATCATAGGCGTCCTAAAATTTTGAATAAGCCTCTCTGTCACTGTCTAAACTCTAATTCAAAAAATATCTCGTTTCGTAGGGTTTAAAAATTTCATAAAGAATACCGAGATAATTTTCATGATGGAATAGATGTCTGAAAGAAACACAAGTAAAACAACTGAATTTTCACAAGGTTCTATACATTTTGATGAACACTGGTAGGAAAATCCTATAGAATAAAAGAGTAAAAAGACGATAGAGGAGACCCAATTCCATCTTAAATTTTCTAGAGAGAGAGAGAGTGCTGAAACTAAAAATGATTTATTTGTCTATTAATTATTGAACCTTCAATATTTATAAGTTTCAACATTAATATTCTGTCAATTATTATCGGCTTATGTTTCCCTTCTGCAAGAAAAAAGCCAGAAGAAATTGCTTTAACACTCAATTCCTTCCACCAGAACCTATGCTTGAAAAGTTGTATTCTGTCGATTGTCGGAATAATTGATCAGTTTATTCCGCCATCAGTCCGTAAGTGGATTAAAATATATCAACATAGAAATTGTATTTTTCCTTAGTGACATATTCAAAATTGGAATTGATCTGGAACAATGGAAATATTTGGAAATACTGGAGCAAACAGGTAAAATGAGGGTTTATGTCTGGAGGTCACTTTCAAACACGAGACGAGGAGTGGAGAGAGTGCTTGCTTCACCAAGCCTGCTGTCATCACAAGGCGGCTGAACAGGTTCAACCGTTGCCAAAATACGTAAGAAAGTGAGGGGAAGAGACTGAAACCCTCTGATACCTTTTCATGCAGGAAAATATTCAGAGAAAATATTAAATGTCTCTACAACGACCATTTCTGTATACTTTATTAGGAGAGGAAAGCGGCGAAAGCGACGCACTAAAAAGATGCCTCCAGCCCACCGAAAGGTAGCTGGATGTGCATTATTTTGAGTAATGCCTAACACCATATCTGGAAAACAATTTCATATTTAGAAGAATTATATACAGCCGAATTTTCCCCTCTAATCTGGTCCAATATACCACTAGAAGTTTGAATGTTTTGTCTACGCTATTTGCTTTAACGCTATTACCATTATTTTCATCACAAAAAGATTTTAAACATCAAATGCTGGAATGCTTGCTTCGGTTGCATATTTATCCAGGAAACATTTGACATATTTGTTTTTATAAACGTTCATCGCACCATCCGGTTATATTCAAACACGAAAAAAACGAGTCACTATGAGGACCAAAATAAATTTTATATTTATTTAATTTTACTGAAAAGGTTTTTTTCCAGGATTTTAGAATAGGATGGGTAAGTAAACTGAAACTCAGAGTAAGATTTATACAGACACACACATACACTTCCGTTGCGAAGAAATTTTAGTGCTGACAGTGAGGAAAGGGTATATATAATTTATAAATTAAATCGTATAATTCCTAGATTAAAAATTAACAAACAGCTAAACCAGGAACTGCTAGAGATTTTCTCCATCAAATAGCAGTCATACAGAGACTGAAAATTTCATGGATCGAAGGCGAAGGTATAGCTAGAGGAGGAGCCCGAAGAGTAGGAGATTCTTCGGAGCAAGTTCTCTAAACACAAAGCTCATTTAGAGCCTATTTTGTAATATGCGCGTTCAATAAAGATTATAATACGGCGCCTTTATATCTCTACTCTAGGTGTAATGCTTGAACTCCGGGTGTAATGCTTGGAAGAAAAGAAATAATTATACACGGTCAAGCATGGATGACGACAAAGCCTATAAGGGCGGACACCAGTGCCGGGAGCATTTGAAAACTATGAAAATAACAGCTCGGAAGACCGGTACCAACTCAGTTTTGAATGCATCATTTATGATGAAGACCATGGCATCAGAAGGTTGAAATAAAAATGTTTTCCTTCTCGTTCTGTAACTGCTGCGGATTTGAGGGAGAGTTCTCAAAAGTGCCAATCGATTGTTTGGTCTCTTTTGCTCTGCATACGGGTTCATATAATGTAAACCTGACTGGAAAATATTTTGAATAAGTCTGAAAAAATTATTATGAGATATAAAAAATGAAATATGTAACCATGAAAAAATGTCTCAATGAAAAATAAAAATAGAATGACCAAAATAATGAGGAAATCCAAGGTACCATGGCAAAGAGCGCATGAATATTTTCTTTTCACCATTTTAAGCAATATTATTTAGACAGGACCATAGGAAACATCATCAAGTATAAACACGGTAAAGCACTGTCTAACAAATTGAATGAATGAATATCTAACAAATGGAATGGATATACTGATGATTTTCTCGGCGGAGATGACGGAAACGTGTGAAAGGAATATTGAAAATAAACTGTGAATGGGGAAGGAAAAACATCTCCCGGCATTACAGCAGAGCTATAGCACAAGGATCGAGGGATCTCGGTTTGAATCCCGGTCGAGGCGAATTACTTTTAAACTCTGAAATTGTTGCATTGTAATACACTCTTAGCGGATGACTCCGCCAAAAGTTACTGTCCTAGAATCTACCGCAGTTTCTTGTAACTTTTCAGAGCTGAGCTGGGGGACACACTTGAGAATTTGAATGAAAGAGGAGATAAAAGAGCATAGGTAAAATCCCAGGAGAAATGATCGAGAGTCCTAAAATGATCGAGAAAAAAATGAACGGACGTTGAGCAACTTTTATTTTAATACATTTATAATACCCTTAGGAACTCGCAAGACTACATAAATAGAGGATCGTATCCAAATTACCAAAGAATTCCAAATCACTAATTGAAATAGTTAAGAACAGAAAAAAAAACAAAAAAATTGACAATAAGTGATAACATTTTTTTCGTTGGAATGAATCAATGCAGAAGCCATCTTAGCATGTCGCTAAAACCTGGAGAAGGATTGCTTCAGGAAGATATGAAATTAGTTTAACAATTCTGTGCAAAGCCAGAAATATTGCACCGCTGGTGTACATGTAAGTTTTTTCAGTTATAAGAATCTTTGGATGGAACGCCCACCTAGTTAAGGCCAGATCGTTTCATCTCTGTGATATTGATTGAATTGAGCTCTTACGGCTAGTAGTATTGAATAAATGAAAACTCCCATAACCGTACACGTTTACCTTTCAAAACAAAGCACATAGGAGATTAGTTGGCGAACTCCAAAAGTCAAAGGATGGGGTAAAGGGTAAATAAGGAAAGGGATGAGAAAGGTGAATACGAATACGCGTATTGCGGCCAAAAAGTAGACCTCTTCAGCGTACTGAAGGTGAATCCTCACGACAACTCAAGTTGAGTGAGGAGTGTCTCTCAGCGATTTTGACTGAATTAAGCAAGTCAAGTATTTTCAACAATTAAAGTAATGCAATCTTGTGTGTGGGCAATACATTATTTTACGATAGAAAAATCTACTTAGGAGGGTATGAAGAAAATTAATAAACATTATCCTGAACTTCCCCCTAGATTTAAATAGCTTACAGGTGATTGAAAACTTCGACAGATGCCGTATTAGGACAAGTAATGTTAAATGTAATGGGGGTCCTGTTGAGGTAACTACTCTCGAAATAATTTATGAAATCATGAATTGTTGATGGATGATAGAAGAGTGAAGGTGCGTGAGATGGTAAATGTTATTGATATCTCTAGTCAATGGGTGCATAATATATTTCAACGACATTCGGCCCTTCATTTGCCAGATTGGGGAAGCGATTGTTCACAATTGACTATAGCCATAATTAAGGCACCATTTCGACATCGTTGACAAAACATGATAATCTCACTTCATACCTGAAACTAATGCACCAAAGTCCAAAAGCTTTCCAGTGGGTATAAAAAAGGCTGTAATTTCTACAACTGGGAAGAATATGTCAACTGTGTTTTAGAATTCGCAAAAAATAATCTGAATTTAATATTCATCCTTACTGAGCCATTTGAATAGCGAGCTGAACGCCCACTACCGGCCCACAGAGAAGTCCTTTTCCTACATGACGACGACTTCCCAAAAACCTCTTTAGTAGTGACGGCAAAACTGATTGAGTTTAGATTCCTAATCACATCCTATTCTCCAGACTTGTTTACCTTTGAATACTACATGTTCTTCAACATGCAGAACTGGTTGTCGGGAAGGTGATTTGGAAATATTGCACGATTTGGAAGGGATAAAAAAACTGCAGCAGCGTTGGGCGAAATTTATAGCATGAAAGGGAGGCTACGTAAAAAAATAAAAATGTTTATCTAAATAAATAAGCATTTTTCAATTGTTCAATAAATTTTCAAACCAAACATTCGACCTTAATTTACTCATCAAAATTTGCCTCATTAATTTACACACTGCTCTTTCAATTAACGAAGAAGAATTGACAGATGAACATAATATTAATATATAATACACATATTTAAGAATCAAGAGAATACAGAGATGGATATAAATGCCTGCAAGAAATATGCAAAAGGAAGAAAAAGTCAGGATTGCACCAAACATCAACATGTTTGGCGCAATCAACCTCACAAGCCAATAAGTAAGGAACAACTTACTGGGGAATGAAAACAATAGGTTATCCTTGCTCATTAAACATGCTTATAAAAAATCAGCATAAAATGCGAAGGTTAATTTAAAAGTAAATAAAACTTAATAGAGAAAGGGTCCACTGTTTAAGGATTACGGATGGTTAAATATTAATTGAAGACAGAACAAAATTGATAGAAATAAATCAATATCTTAAAGTACATCAAGTATTTTAGAAAGGCAATATTTCCAAAAAATTGGGAAAATAGAAAGAAAAACTAAAGCCACGGTTTTAGTAACGATAGTATTCCATGTAAGGTTAGGTTTTTAATGAATCCTTGGAATAAACACCTCTGTATACCTACAGGTATACCCTAAATTACATTACTTGAAATACCCTTAGACCCCATACAACAATAACTCATTCTTATAATGGCAGGACAAATATAATACAAGTAAAACCAAATATTAGGATAAATACAATATAAAGAGACCACGCCGAAGTATTTAGTTAATTAGGCGGTGCAATTACCTAATAGGCAATATTAGTGGTAACAGCAACCCATAACAACCCAATCCATAACAAAAGATATCTTATCACCAGTAGGAAGTTTTGAACTAGACGGAGTTTTTCTTTGCTATTTCTCTTTTTAAAAAATACGGTGCATAAGTACAAAAAAATTAATCGCATACGAGAAATGACTTCATTTTTTAAAAATACTTACGTCTTTGGGATTTCATAAAATAATAAAAAAACGTATATACTTACCAGTCTAACGAGTGACAGAATAGCTAATCAAGAATTAAGTAAATCACTAGGATAGGATAAGAAGCCTTGAATATGGATAAAAAAAATTAGAATATGTTCGAAAGAATAAACAAACTCTGCAAACACCCCATGGAAGTTTAGGAGGGATTAATACTAAAATTACTAGCAGCAGTGCTCATTAGTGCAATAACTCTCATCAGACTCTTTCTGAAATAATCTTTAGAACTTCAAAGTACATCGAATTCTTAATAACAAAGTATAGCAATGTTCCATGATGTCATTCATATTCGCAACATTTCTGAGGTATTTCACATTTCTCAAGTATCACACAATTCACATGCTTACAAATTAATCAAATTTATGTATATATTCCTAAAGAATAAAATCAAACATATATATGTATTTAATTTCAACTAGACCACATAAATATTCACATTTATTTATGAACCAAATAATGTTCTTCAAAAATATGCCACGAAAACGAACTAAAAGTAGACGTCCAAGAAGTGCTTCCTCATATTCCATCTAGCGACAGAATATGCAAACGTTTGAGTTCGAGACACGGAAAACGAGTTTCACAACTCTCAGAAGCACCAAATTCAAATAATTGTCCTTTGGTATTATATTTTGTTAAAAAAGCAAAGAAAGTTTACGCGTAAAAAACTACCATACATTACATTACTTTTTCTTAGAGAACATTTAATTACATTGAAGATTATCATCACATGGTGCTTCAGATATATAATTACTGGCATACTATATGATACCCACACAATGATGAGATGAAAACCTATCCTGATAACACGTTCTCTAGTTCATTTCGATATGGACCTCCATTTTTCAATTATCGGGAATCAACAACCAAAAATAAAAAAACAAAACCAAAAAAAATAAATTTTTGGTTTCAATAATATTTCCAATTAAGTGCGATTCATTAAACGCATGATTACCATGGAGTGCATAAGTTATTTTATTCCAAATTTATTGACCTTTAATAACATGCAAGCATGTCATATAGGTATTTAAAGCTCACATTGTTGCAATTTAGTTTTTGATTCGTAAAATCATCACTTCCGAGCAACCCTAAAAATAAATTATTGATTTATTTCAAAGCCTTACTTTTTTGGGTACATTCAATAAATGCAGTATGTTTTGCATATTATATTAACAACATTGCTTAAGTACAAAAACGGGTCATACAAAATGTGTGTATCGGAAATATATAAAATAATGGTAATACATCAGCGGGTTTTAGTGGGCTAGGTGGAAATTAAATAGTCCCCTACTCCGACTATACTAATGGGTGACGATATAGCCCTTAATCGTAATTTAACTTGAGGATTAAGGGTTATGAGTGAGATCGGTTGAGGGTTATGTCCTTGAAAATTGCTATTTTTTCATTAGCGATATCAATTTATATATTTTCCTGTATGCCAAAAAACATATACTGCTTCCCCTGTATCTGAAAGAAGAAAGTTTTGATGGAAGTTGGGTTGGAAGGGTTTGAATCAACAGAATGAGATACTATATAATGATTTTTTCAAATAATGTGTAGGACATGAGTCCAACAAATAAATTGGCAATACTCTTTATACCTAATTACTATTTCTTATTCCTAGGGCTTTACAGCTGTTTTTTCAAACAGACTTTCAGATAGTAATTGCTCAGAAACAATCATAATTTTATTAAATTTATTTCGTAAATAATATTTCACAGATATTTAAGTAGCAAACATTACAATTACCAATGCGTTCTCTAAGATCTTTTGGTTAGGTTTTCTTATGATAAAATAACAGAAAAAACAGCAAAACTTCTAATATTAAATCGAAACGCGAAGATGAGCATTGATCGGGAGAAAATAATGAATTATAAACGGACCAAGAATAATCGATTGAAAATAATCGCAAACTAAGGCTGGTAATCTATATATCCATCACTCTATCAGGTTACTTGCACCCCTTTCAAGATTCAGGTCATGTGTACCGTTGCATTGTATGCACTAAGTTATTGCTATTTATTTTGCTAAAAGGCAGTAATAGACAATATCCAACAGAAATAATCACAGCTGGTACTTCTGCCGTGGGATAAACCTTTCTTCAATTCCAATGCAATCAACTGATATTAACAAATATGGATGAGATTCCTTTAATGCCATGGCGTTCTGGGACCAAGAAAAGACGGAGCAGTATTTAAATTTAGATGTAATGCCACCATGAAATACTTCTCCCGTGCTCGTGTATGCTGTTTTACGGATTTTTATTGTTCACTCTTTCTTAGAGTTGAATAAAGAGGAGGTAATTCTTGGATGAGCACTTTTTAAGTTTTGCAATTCGATCAATTATTTTATAGCCTTCTATTTACAAGCGTATTGACCACAAATAAGCCACAAGTAAGTGTATTACACATTATGTGCATGCGTTATTTCTTCAATTATATAAAACTGTTACCATACGTTGATTAACACACTTGCATTTCTGGTTACCCGAATTACATCGAGTTAATATTTAAAAAAAACCCCTGTCAGCATTAGGGATAAAAACTGTGGCTTTCTAGACGGAAATATTTTTTCAATAAAAACCAATGATATATCATTAAGAATGAAAATCCGTTTCCGTTTCCTGATCCAAGATCAAACAGGAAGTGAGTGGAGGAAGGACTGAAAAGAGGTGCTCCCTATATTTCAACCCATTCAAATGGGGAAGAAGAAGAAACAAATTCAGTGCAATATCCTATTTCCAACACAATAAACAATTTTAGGGAAACAATAAGTTCATTGAAAGTATTTGATAAGGTTTTTAAATCTAACCACCTTTTTGGATATGTAACTGCTTTTATCAGTATTAGCTTCCAGGAAAATTTGTTTGAAAAAACGAATTTGAAATAAAAATATTTATCATAAAATAATAGAGATTACAAACATCCCTTCACACTTGTAATGAGCCTCTTTAAACATATAGGTACTAAGTAAGAGAGAAGAGGTTTCCATACTCTCCTTTATAAAAAATAGATACTTTTGCTTTAGAGAAACACTCAGAAAGTGGGACTTCAATTAGAGTAAACATCTAGTCAAAATGGGTAAGTATATAAATGATTAATTGATTTTACAATATAGTATTGCTGATGAATTAATAAAGGTGAGGGAATCATGCTATGAGAAAAACATTCCTCTCCACACCATGGATTCTTCTGTTTTGGGGAAGCATTACTGTAGAATTGGAGAGCTGAATGTGTACAGGTGTGTAATGTGTACTTCCAACACTGTGTCGTATTAGTTGCCTAAAAAATCCTGTATATAGTATGACAGGATTTTTGAGGCAACTAATACGACACAGTGTTGGAAGTTTGAGAAGAGATGTAGATATAGACACATTCGGGATTCAATAATACGGTTAATTGGAGATTAGCTAATTCTTATTGCAAAGTGATTGTTAGCTAATATATAGGACGTCCAGTTATGTTAACCGAGCGTGAATCAATGAAAATACTAAGCCATCTATGATAAATGCTTTCACTTGCCTAGATTCTTTGCTAACTGAGCTTCATTAAATGACGGTGGTTCTTTGCAATACATTAATCATCCAATGAAAGTCCGTGTGAAAAATGTCTCTGAATGCAAGTGCAACTAGGGTTTAATTTTATGGAAAATTAAACAGCACTAACTATTCCCGGAGTAAAAACTATTAGGAGTGACATTCTTAGCTTTCAGGAACATTATATCTCATTCCTCATTATTTTTTTGCATTTACAATTAAGAACTAATTAGTTCAAAGAAGTGGCACAGGAATAATTTAAGCAAAAATATGAACAAACATCACGATATCTGAGACGCAAAAGACGGCAACAAAGTTCAGAGAATTGAGTACTGATATCATGCTGTACGAGGGCGGTTCAATAAGTACCCGTTTTAGAAATGAAGAAAACATTTATTCAAAAACATTTTTTTTTTCAATATAGTCCCATTTTGAGAAAGATACACTTCTCCCAACGTTCCGGCCATTTTTTCAACCCCTTCCAGAATAGGATTTGTCGAAATCTCCAAAATACACCTCTGTCTCGGCGATAACTTCCTCGTTTGAGCTAAATTTTTTTCCCGCGAACGATTTATTCATATCAGGGAATAAGAAAAAGTCGCAGGGAGCTAGATAGGGTGAATACGGGGGTATCGGCAGCAATTCATAACGTAGTTCGTGCAGTTTGGCGGCGACAACTCCGGATGAATGTGCTGGTGCGTTATCGTGGTGAAACAGCACCTTCTTTTTCGCCAAATGCGGCTGTATCTCCTTCAATGTTTTGTCAAAGTGGTCCAATAACTCACTGTAGTATTTCCCAGTGATCGTTCTTCCTTTTTCTAAAATAACCATGAGGATGCCGCCTTTGCATCCCAAAAAACCGTCGCCATGACCTTTCTGACCGATCGGACGATCTTCGCCTTCTTTGGAGCAGATTCACCGGGAGAAATCTATTGTTTTGATTGTTGCATAGTTTCTGGTGTGTAATGATAAATCCCAGTTTCATCAACATTGATAATTCGACGCAGAAACACCTTTGGATCTCGCTTAAATTACTGCAAACACTGCTTCGAAGTTGACAGCCGGATCAGCTTGTTGTCCACCGTGAGCAATCGCGGCACCCATCGGGCCGACAATTTTTTCATCGCCAACTTACCATGTAAAATACTGGTTGCCGTTCCGATCGACACACCCACGGCCTCTGCTACTTCGCGCATTTCCGTTCGTCGATCAGCGAGAATCATAGCGGGGACTTTTTGAATGATTTCCTCGGTAACCACGTCTGCCGGGCGTCCTGTTTGCTCCTCATCAAAAACAGATGGTCGCCAACGTTTAAGTTCGTTGAACCAATATCTAACTGTGGTCATAGATGGCGAAGTGTCCCCATAAACAGAATCCAACTTTGCTTTTATCTCCTCACATTTCTTCCCGTCCAAAAACAAAAAAAAAAGAATTAGCGAACGATACTGCTCTTATTCCATCTTAGCGAAAATCACGAAACACGTCTTACTCGAATGGCTGCTAAATCCAAACTAACCTTTATTTGTTTCACCGTTTGTTTCCTAAATTTGTTTCACCGTCGTTTGATAGATGGCAGCACACGGTGATAACATAAACTTCTCTTAGGAACGCTCTTTGTCGTCAAACACGGGTACTTATTGAACCGCCCTCGTACAAATACGTCCAGTTAAAAGATTTTAAATAGCTCATGAAGAACTATCTAATACAGCTACATAATGAGTCAATAAATGGAATTCTGTAAACAAAAATCTTTTCATTTCCGATATTTAAAGTTATAAGAGGAGATATCCGTATTAAGCTACTAAAGTGTTCAAAAAAGGCTTCACGGTAATAAATTAATAAACCAAATGATCTTCTGTTTTTCTTTTCAATAGCTTAAATTATAAAATTTAATGAAAATTACTATAGGTTATATGAGGATCATATCTATGTCATAAAGAATGAAATTAACAAATTCCACTTCGTCCTCAATTTTTTTGGATCAATGAGACGAATATGAAACTGAGCAGATGATAAAGAAATTAGTAGTAACGAAAGCTTTAATAAATTCATGTACGAAAACTTCTATTATCCGCAATTCTAATTATCAGATAACTTATCCCTCTTCCAGTTATTCTTAATTGGTTCTATCCCATGAGTTTTGGTTTCAATTCTTCCTGGAATTCTCTCTTTAATTCCATTCTTCTGCTGGTAACAATTGGCTTCAGCATACTTCATCACCACCTTTCTAAATTCATGCTTAGGTAATCACTCGTGGTCCTTTTGGAAAGTAATGTGCATAATTTTATTTATTTATTTGGGAAATATAGACTTATTGATCTTAATTATACAAATGCTTAAAATTCTTCAAAATATCTCCCCCTATATGAATAAACTTGCGGAGACAGGTCTGTCAAACCAGGAAAGCACCCTGAAACTCCTCGACGGGAATTTCTTTCAGGAACGTTGTAACATGCTTTTGGATGTTTTCCACGGTCTCCCAATGCTTTCCTTACACCTCTCTCTTCAGTCTGGGAAACAAAAAAAGTCGCACGGAGACAAGTCGGGGCACACCAGGGTGCACTGGGCCAGGAAGTTGGTAACTATGAAGGACGTGTGGCGTTTATTTTGGTCATGCAATTTCGAATTTCCCATCACAAGTAACCAGCAATCGCAAAAAATTAAAACGCATCTTTTCATGATTTACACGATGCCACAGATCAGATATATCATTTTTTTAACATTCAACATATCGTACGATTAAAGTCGTAATACAGCCTATGTTTCCCATCGTAATTTTATCCCACGATTCAAATTTTAACACAAGGTAACCCTAGAGAAAAAATAAATTTAGTTTACCAAATTTATTTTTTCACTTAATCACCTGAAAGTCCATGATAATGGGAGCTGCAATGGATTTTAATTTTAAAAATTGATAGACAATGATTGCACCGAAAAGGACAAATATACGGAAAAAATACAGTAGATAACTTAGACGATAAAGTATAGCGTAATCGAAAATGTGGACAGGAAACATACTTTCATCGCAAGCGTACATGTAATAATTTACGTGGATTAGTAGATGATACCTTACCAGATTTTATACAGTAGTTCTAGCATGGAATGACACTGTGCATATAACTGGTTCAGAGTAGAGAATTCTTTTTCTGCCTTGCCAAACTCCTTATTTACGAATATTTAATGAAAATTATGCACACAAATTTTCATCTTACTCCATGTTATTAGCGCTACATGCACCCTTGAACTTATGGCTTTCCAAATATCCTCAAGGAAAAAGGTTAGAAAAAATATATATATATCTATCTTGTATATGTATATATATGTATATATATATATATATATATATATATATATATATATATATATATATATACACACTACACACACATCTCAATAAGTTACACTATAATAAATGAACGTTTTTTAAAATATGTTTTCCATTATTGATCTAACCCTACATGCGATAATTAAAGATTAATGAATTAGGTAAATTATTAGCTAAAATAAGATATCATGAATTTGTAAATCCAAATAAAGTTTCCTTCATACCATGAATATACTATGGTAACATATTCTATGTACTTCGCAACGCACCTGAGGTTAATTAACGATAAAGCAAAACCATCCATCAGTTATATTTCGGGTAGGTTTCTAGGGTATATGCAAGGGATGAACTATTTTTCAATGAAAAGATTATTCTTACTTAAGACATTTGCCATATTAAGCCATATTTCCTATGGTTAATTTCGTATTACACTTAATGTCATAGTTAACGCTGAAAAAGCCCATTGCTTCACATATGGTTAAGTTCGAGGAGTACAATTTAAAAAATACATGATATTTAATTATCAAAGAGATGGGAAGTACCAATTACGTTTTTTAAAGTACTCGATATTTTTTGGGCCACTTTGGCGGAATATAATACTGATTTGGTTTATTTCACTTCCATAAAAAATACGACTGTATAATATTATATGGTTATATTGAAGAAAATAAATAAAATTGCGATTTTTTCTCAAAATACTTTAAAACTGTAAACTTTATTTTAAGTTTTACATCTAATTTAAATGTTTCCTCTAAACCTCTTTTCTACAAAGAGGTAATTAATATAAAAATAAAACGTACTGGTGACAATATCATAGCTGCTCTATTAGAAGATTTTTTTGAGATTAATAAAAAAACATTTGCTTCTCATAACCTTTCTAACGCTACCATATTTAGAATTAGAAGGATCCCACGCATTTACTCGTAAGACCAATCAAAATATAAATAAGTTGAAAGAGTTTAGAATATTGCATTTAAATTATTTTATAAGTCCCTCAACTTTTTAGGCATTTCTTAAAATAATAAAAAGTAATAAGTATGATAGAAAAATTGTTTGGAACAGTGTTTTCAGGTGAAAAAACAGGCTTAACCCTTGCACTATTTGGGATTTTTATGTGAATGGTAACACCTAATCGTGATTGCCTATCGGTAACCCCAAACGTGCAGCCATAGCTGGAGGTCCAAAGACATGCCGATCGAAATCAATGTCAGCCGATGGATATATAATCACTCTCAAGCGATTCATCGTGCGAGAAAATCTGGTTGTAAATTAGAGTCATCAACATTTAATGGGAAATTTTGTGATTTAGGCTGCCTAACGTTTCCACTTAAACGCCTGAGGTGACTACAGAATGGATGAAAGCAGGTGGCAAAGCCACCATTTCTAAGACAAAGTAGTTACAGTTCGCTATTTCGCCTCGAGCGAGGACGTTTTCCCTGAGTTCCAGGTGGAAAAGTAAGATAATCCAGGCACGGAACAATAACAACCGGTACGAGAGTCAATAAAAAAACCGCCATCTCCTCAATTACAACGGCGACCGATGATTTTTCGACACATTACAAGGTCCCGGAGAACAACTTTTTTATCCCCGGAACGGAAAAAAATACAATGAACGGACGCTTTGCAAAAATATGTGAAAGTAATTCTCATTTTGAGCTGTGTCCCTCCGCCGTTACTACGACCTCGAGCCCTTGCATAACAGCACAACAAATTTATTTATTTTCCCACCGGCACGAAAAGGGACTTGTTTGGGTTATGACATGGAACAGGAAGAGAGAGAGAGAATATTTAGAACGCCTGGCAGACTCCTTCGCCGCTGCTACTCCAGTTTCCTCTTTTTTCCTCCCCCCTCCCCTCGTAAGAGCGGCGTCCGTTCGCTGCCGGTCACTTCACTCCGCCCGGGGCATTAATGAAAGGGACCGCCCTACTTATTTCCTGCGGAACCCACGCCGTCGCGCGCAATGGGAGGAGGGCATGTTATGTCACGCTCGCGAGAGTGCGAGAGTGGAGTAATGGGTTGGGGAGGGGGCGGAGGGGAGATGCGTCGCCCACCTGGTGCGACAGCGCACGGCTCTTTAAAATGTCTGGCGCGACAGGGGAAGCCGCTCATCCCCAGATAACTCGTCGTCGTAGCTTACCTTCTCCACCCTCCTCAAATGGCCGTAAGGTGTTGCCGAAACAGTACGTTGTGAAACGTTGCCCCTCAAGAAATTCGTCCTAAATAAGCGCCCCTCACCCTCGAAGCGAATTTGTGCCGAACCACGGGGCAGATGACGCGTATTAATTGTAGCTCGTTCAGTTTCGTCACGGAAAAACGTTCAGAGGACCTATCAGAAGTTTTAGTATTTGGCCTACTAATGAAAATATACAATTGGCGTATGATAAATAAATGATACGAAGCACTTATGAAGCTTAATAATAGCCAGTTTGCAAGGCTCAAGTAAATCATATCGACATCGAAAATTATACATGCATATTTGGGTGCAAAACAAATGTCGGTAATTTGGTTAATTGTATCCATAGTAACTTTGTGGAATTGCTTCATATCAAAATGAAATACACTATGTTATCCCACAGAAGAGCTTTATTGTACGACCCGGGTTTCGTCGAAGATCGACATCATCAGGTACAGAATATTCCCAGTCTAGGTTTAAATACATTTTTCAAACTGTGAGAGGGGCCGTACCTTCCCAAGTTGGATACTCATCTCCACACCCAAACCCTTTCTCCCTCTCATCCCAATCACCTCCTAACGATTTTTGCAAACCTCCCTCTCCCCCTCCAGCCCCCCCCTCTCACAGTTTGAAAAAAAAAAAAAAATATATATATATATGGTATATATATGTGGTGTGTATATATATATATATAAATATATATATATATATATATATATATATATATATATATATATATATATATATATATTAATATATATACATAAACACAGTAAACAACCGAAGGGGTTTACTTGAAATTTTATTTTTCAAAAAATTATTCTAATTATCGGATGGAACCGATTTCATGAATATGCAAATAAGGCAAGGAAATATTTAAAATGCATATGAAAACTATTGCAATCACAAAAACGGAAAATTACCTGGTAGCAAGAAACAGAAATTAGGGCAGTTATAACCCTCTTACCCTCTAATAATTGATGTGCTTGATTTGAATACTCCAAGCGCCCTTTATTATTCAAACGGTTCAGATATATCACTTCCCAGTCTCAAAGAACCAAGATTTTCAACAGTTTCAATCGAGCTAATGTTTTGAAAAATAAAATTA
The DNA here is from genome assembly GCF_022747635.1 of Hetaerina americana. NCBI lineage: Eukaryota > Metazoa > Arthropoda > Insecta > Odonata > Calopterygidae > Hetaerina > Hetaerina americana. The sequence continues at coordinate 38,164,857 of NW_027286181.1, forward strand.
GAAGTTAAAACTGGGGCACTGGCTTACGTTTATTCTGGAATGATAGGAATGTACATGCGATGGTAAGATTGACATGAACGACACCGGTAATATATTGTGGCTAAACCAGTTATAAAAATCCGTGAAAGCGAAGTCTTTAATATTCTAGTGAAATAAATTATAATAATTCTTTCAACCAGAAAAGATTTCATAGGGGTTATTCTAGCGTAATCCAACTTGGCATTTAAAGACGTGGATAATAAGGATGAGAAGATTAATCACCTGAATATTTAGCAAAGCTGTTTGAAGTCCACATTTCGTACTGAGGATAATATGGAAGTCAGGAATGATTTTGAAAAAATATATGCTGGAGTAATTTATGGGTAAAATACATGTAAATACGTGGTATATACCTGTAAGATCCCGATCCCACCCATCCTCTAGTATTTTAAAATAGCATCAACAGCAAATCCAAATTATGAATGTATGCGTAACATAGAAAGAGATAATTTAAATTTAAATCATAGAATACTATATATATATATATATATATATTCGCAAAGAAAAAAAACTAATATTTAAAATCGTGTACCCCATCATTAATAACAATAGAACAAAATTCTTGCCAATAGTGTTTTTACTTTGCAAGAAACATTGATTGAACTAAAGTGAAGAGACATTATGTAGAAAGGAATTTTCTTAAAACTTTTCAACAGAACACAACACAAGCACTATATTCGTTGGAAATAATTGACGCACAACAGCAGGAGATGCGGATGTGTTGTTGCCGTTGAAGAGCTCACAATTTTATACTTGTGAACTCCTTTTGTATGCGGGCGGTTTCTTGCGCAATCAGAACTAAAATTTGTTCCCTTCTAGTTAGTCATTCAATTAACAGTTTAACGAATGTCTCCCACAGGAACATGTTGGGACCCTTCTGTAAAACAGCAATGTTCTAAAAGGGTCAAAGTAATCAATCTGGGAGAGTTTAAAATGTTTATATTCATGATTAAACTGATAAAATGATGCACACATTAACACGACATAGAAAAGATCAAGATGCGTACGAGATAGCAAGAAATAGGAATTCAGATGATGGCACTGCCAAATATGGATTAACGGGTCGTATTATTTTTAAATATGCAATTGTGTAAAAATGGCCCAATGGATGAGCAATTCAGCTCTATCAGAGCATCAAAATTATTTTTATTTTAGTTATTGAAAAAGCAAAAACTTTAAACGACTATTTTTGTTTCTCGAAGGAGGTAATAAGAGACGTATTACCTCTATTTGCTACTTTCGTTGAACAAATTTCATCGTCTTCCGTGTCAGAAAAGAAATCTTTAACTCAACATCGGTGTCCCTTACAAATACACGTATTCATCTTTTATTGCGAATTCATGACTTCTTCCCATCATATTTGAAAGTTTAATTGGTAATTAATATGTTTCATGTGCTCTTAGTTTTTCAATTACTAATGTGTTTTAACAATATGGCCTCACGATGAGGCTTCGGGGGTAATGTATTAGCATCAATGAGTAGAAGAATAACTCAATCATCGTCTTCAAGTTGCAATGTAAGTGTTTCACCAAGTACGTAAATGCTATCCTTTAAAAATAGTTAAATAGTTATTTGGATTTTTGATAACAATTACCGAAGAAGAAATAAATATCTTAACCCCTTTCGTCAAAGCCTTTTAGAGAAACTGGTGACTTCCGTCAACAGCAACTTTCGGCAAAAAAGAAGTTAAGTATTTATTCCTGTTTGGAATGTTGCGCTTTCGCTTTTTTCTGCTAAACTCTGACTGGATACAGTTATAAAAGGACTTAATTTAGCTTTTATACGCTGAAATTCAATTTAAAGTTGCAAAAGTTACTCAGCTGCTGCATATTCTCAACTGAGTCATTGTTTTCTTAGGTAGAATATTAAGTATGATAGGTTAAGGATATTATAGCCATTCATAAATGGTATCTGGATTTAGTGTGGTTTCAACACATCTCAACTGGCTAAATAATATTACAGACTGAATTTCTCACCATAACTGCTGATGAGACGACCTGACTTCTTCATTTGAAAAGATTTACAATTCAAAAAAGGAAATTTAATAATTGCCTTTGATTATAAGTGATGGAAAGTATGGGTAGGCTTATTTTCAAGGAGCGTGGAAGTTAACTGCTTCATACGTACGTGCTTTTGTCTTCTGCTAGCATCAGCCGGGGTTAATCACTTAGCTATTTACTTTTTAATATTCGAGGGAGAGATATTTCTTTCAAGAGTATGTTAACTTAAAAGGCTTTAATAATTTTTTACACAAAATAAAGTGTTTTTATGACAATCATCAACAGTCAACAGTAGTAAACGTGTTTATATAGGTAATTAGGCGATAATAATGCAAATTCAAACCAAAGGCTTTTAAGAGAATCGCTGGGGAACGGGAAAATTTAAGGGGTGAACCAAAATTTAATTTCTGAAAAGTTCAGGAATTAAATTTTAGTTCAGCAATACGAAATCGATTTGTGCAGCATGGCTCCTTATCTGGGGATGGTGTTTTTTTAAGGTAAATCATGAAGTTTTATTTTTGAATCATAAAATAAATGAATGAAAAGGCATCGTATTTGTAAAATAAAGATTAGAAAATAATTCTTGCGTAAGATATTTTCAATGCGATAGGGGAACATGGAAGGAAAGGGAGACAAAAGAAGAAGAATTACGTATGTTTGGGGGAAGGGGAGAGGGTTGTTCGGAGAAATCCAAGGAAGACAGGAAAGATGGATGCAGAGCGTTTTAACTGACGAAGGAATGCTAAAGTCTGTAGGGGAGGGCGTTGGGAAAGCGAGGTGGGTGGTGGAAAATGATAGGCATGTTGAACGAAATGAAGGAAGATAGAATTTCTGCGGAATTTGAGAACAGTTCATTGTAGTGCGGGGTACATGGTTTTTGTTCTTAGGGGAGGCTAAGAATGTAAGAGTAAAAAATGTTGCACTGTAAGCGTGTCTCTCTGAAAATACTATGAAAGAGGTACTGCCATCTGTTCCATCCAAAACGTACCTTAAACGGTAGACTTTGAAATTCCTGAAGGGAAAAATGACAAGAAAGAAATGAGAATATGACAGTTATCGCAAACAAGAAAACGTTCAGAAATGCGCTCAAGCATCTCTGTAGACAAATCTATTAGATAGATATGGAAAATAGAGCCATAGGCTCTATTGCCATACACTCAATCACTCCGTTGGATGTACGAAATAATATTATTTCTCCATTCAATTTCCATCTTTGTGAGTGTCATGTGGTAACAAATTTTGAATTAGAAAAAATTGAGTTGATAGACTCATTATATTCATACTTTCATTGAAAACCAATGGCATTTTCTCAATGGCCATCCGCTAAACCAAGATGCGTTACAAATGCTTAAAATGAAATGAGATTAAATGGAAAATAATATTCGAAAAAACAGAAACATATTAGTTACTTAGTTAAATTTAATATTCGGAATAAAGCTAACTTTGGTGCTGTCAGAATTTTGTTATTTTTATGATAAGGTTGAGAAAAAGAATATAATTTACTTTGAAAAGTGAAAGTTACGTATATTGGATAGCGAATATTATAGGGTATTGACAATTGGTTTACGTAGATTTATATTGGACTAAGTAGGAGGAAATCTAATTCACGCGCCGGACCCATACTGTCTTTAAAACGTGCCAATGCGTAGCGCAGTTATAAGGCGTATCATAATAACAGATTTCGACAAAATTGTAGATTAAATTGCTCTCGTTTTCCTAATTTATTTTTACCAACTGGAAAAGGAGGCAATAGACGTTTCGATACATGATTATCTTATTATATTCATCATTTATGAAATGTCAGAACAGCGTTTGGGATGAAATATTGATCATCGGTGGAACTTGTTTTGCGTGGCGCCTGCGCTGAATTTCTTCCTCCTACACTTCCTATCAGTGATTTGTAGGGCACAACGTAAGTAAGACGATCCTTTGTCACTGTATTTAACTTAAAAATCTTTAAAAAACTTTCCAATCGCAAAACAACAGTAATTTTATCTATTTAATGTGTAAAGACTACCACAATTTTCACTTCACTTCTCGTAGATGATCTGTGAGACAGAAACTAAATGATGGTACATTCAAAAAGAAAACACTATTTTGTAGACATATTCCAAAGAAACTGCGGGAGATGCCGCAACAGTAACTTTTAACGGAGTCATCCGCTAATTTGTGTTTCAATGCAACAATTTCCGAGTGTAAAAATCATTCGCCTTAACTGGGATGGATCCCAGTCAAGGCGAATGATTTTTATGCTCTGAAATTGTTGCATCGAGACCATTTCGTAGAGAAGATTATGTGAACGAGTAAATTAGGAATTAGAAAGACATTTTTAAAAGAAGAAATATCGTGAATGTGATTTGCGGGTGATGTAAGGAGCATTGATTCAATAAAGAAAATGAGTATATGGAAATAAAAATAAATGAAGAACAAAAATTCCCAATGAAAAGCCGTAACGTAGCCCATTAGGAATCAAATTTTATTTACGGAGTTGAGCTAGTAAATCTACTAGTATGAAGGGTGATGACCCTCGCTGAGTTTGTTGAACCGAGAGCTCTTTGATCAATCGATTCTGTATTTCTTGACAAATAATAAAACCACAAGAGAGAAAAACTTAAAAGCTACAATAATCACAAATAAAATATGAGCTTCACCGTGAATGTCTATTATACCGGCCACCATTTTACTTCAAAGTTATGTCATATTTTTCACACACAATTGCCTGCAGCCAAATATTGAACCTTTTCAAATACGAGCGTTTAATTTAATGTTTGATTGACACGATTTCTTTCATAGTTAATCCTCAAACATCGTTTTGTTATCTTTGAAGTTACGTGGTTTCCTCATCTCGCGTAAAACCTTTTACTCTATTGAAAGTATGAGCAATGTTTGTCATCGGTTTTGCGAGGAAAATTTTACGCTAATTTTTTTGTAAAGAAGAGACAAGGGTATCAGAATGCCTCGATATTTTTAGATGAAAAATGAACGGCACAATCATTTAAAAATAAATATTTGTGATGCTGAATGAATAGACGTACCGTTTTGCTGATAGCTAAGGGCTATAAGCAAGACCGTTAGTAATTGTAACTGATTGCGATATACTCTATACACTTTGACAATAATTTGCTATACATTTTAACTTCCTAATAAATGAATCTTTTAACCCTGTTTACTAGGCCATGTGCCGGTTAATAACTCTTAATAGTACAGAACCGCCAGCATTCGAAATCAATAAATAAGTAAAAGCCTGCATGACTTTACTACCGATAATTAATATGTATGACCAACGAATCATAAAATAATTACCCATATGGGCTATTTCCTCCATACTATTGGAGGAAAAATCCGTTTTCATCTTTCCCGAGGACAGCTTTATACGGGGACTGTAAATCGATGAAGGCCGAAAGCAATAACGGAATGCAGAATGCAACATGAGCCTTGTAATATAAAGGGAAAAATTTTCACGTTTAAGCAAAATACTAATTATTATTCCGAGACCTATAAATGAAGTAACATTTATCCAACTATACATGAAAATATTTATATATTACTTTATAAATGGTATCAAGAGAGTCTTTTCCTTGGTCATCGAGGTCATTTACAGAAGATTTGAATTCTATTATACCTTTTATTGAACGAAACAATAAAAACAGAAGGAGGGGTAGTAAATTTCATATTACGATTGACCGTAAAACGAAGGATACCAAATCAGTTATAATTTCTAGGATGATTCCATTTACTGTATCGCCATACGCAACGCTTTATAAGCCCTTCGTTTTAATTAAATTTTGGCTACGAGAATCTTTTTTACATTACATTTGATAAAATTTTAAAATTATTTAGAATACCTTTTGCCACGTATGAAACGTCAAGAAGATTAACTCAGACAAAAGGATTATTCTCCGAGCGTCGAATTTTATCATGCCCTAACAATAAATACAATAACTGCGCTCAGCAAATTTACCTGAGCCCTGCACCACGTACCAAACTTGGACGGCTGGGGACTCAGTAGAATATAGTTCAAATGGTTCCATAAAAGCAGCTCATCTTTTCTGCTTAACCCGGCTATAGCCAAGTTGAGTATCAACAACCTTTTAGTCGGTAAAAGACTCTCCATTCTCGGGATTTTACCGCGTAGGTTGTTTTTCTGACAACAGTTTCGCCCGTGTTCCAACGAGCGTCTTCGGGTCACTTCGACCTGAAGACGCTCGTTGTCAGAAAAACAACCTACACGGTGACATCCCGAGAATGGAGAGTCTTTCATCTGAACGCCACGAAAATCTACGAGCTCTTTTAGTCGGTAATTTTCACCTACTATGACAAATCCTCATCTCCGATCCATACGCTCTAAAATGTCGAACAAGATAATTCGATTTCCCATTTCGGATAGGGATAAAAATTGAGCCTCAGTGGAAGTGCACTTCAAACGCCAAAATTTAAATCAGTGGACTAATTTGAAAATGAGGTGTTCTTTATTCCCATATAACCGTCTTTTACTTCGGATTAATAGTCATCAGTTCCGGCTACAAAATTACGGTGAAAAGAGAGCCTGTTAGCTTCGGTGATTATTAAGAGTTAAAAGCTTAATCAATGAATAATGAATTCCATGAAAGCTGGTAATATGTGGCCCACTGGTTGAAATACTAGCTCTTTATAAGGGAAAACTCGACTGACCACAAAAAAAATTCATTCATCTCTACCTCTAGGGAAAGTTGCAGGACCGTTAAGACTTTACGTTAGAATTCACATTATAAACGTTACACTACTGACTGAATTGCTCTCTGCATATAAATTCATCATTACTGTAATAAACTTGAATTTTTAGCAGTTATTTTAAATTATTACTATTTCTGACAGCGATCTTATTTTTTAAAAAATCTTCCAATTATATTGGGCCATCATTAAATTAGCTTTTTAGAATGCAGTTTAATGCTTTCATAACATCAAATACACATATTTGCATTCATTTATAATTATCAGTGCTTCTAATCGTCTATAATATTAATCAATTTAATGACCTATAAATTCAGTAAATAACAGATAAATATGTACATGACGTATAACTGCTTAAAAGGTTTCATACAATTAACTCACAACTGGTTCTCCGTATTTTTACCTTAAAAGTTTCAAAAGATACTTTCATTAAACGATAATAAGATAGTTCCAACATTACTGATAAAATAACAGTGATTGTAGAATGTTCAAAAATTCGTAATCAATTGCGAAATTGATCCCTCTAATTAAAATGAAAATAACTAGTTTGCCTACAAAAAACACTGGATTTATATTTTTAAATTAATTATGTTATTTCATTGAGTATGAACATTTGTAGAAAGATTTTTAAAGGTATTTTGAATGCAATGATACTTTTAAATGCTTAAATTTCACTCATAACAACCTACAAGTAATACAGTAATACCTATATTCCATAATTTTCGTCACTTTTTGGGGTAGAATGGCGTCCTGAACGTTCGGAGTCTTCAACATTTTTTATACCCTCCAGGAACAATTTTTGCCTCACAAAAACACCCTTTTTACCCATGCTGTCATCCAAATAAGCTGCCTTGAGCATGTGATGAGTCTCTTTCCCGGTTTTTCCCAGTTTCACGGAAAATTTGATGGCGTAGCGCTGTTCCAATAACCGGTTCATGACGGAGCGTTAGGATGTCACGTTTTAGAGGTTTTCTAAACAAACGCAAAGGCTTGGAGCCAACTGCCACCGACCTCCAGTCTTTTCTGATACTACCCTTCCTCGAACCCAGCCAATCGTCCGTCCATGCAAGAAAAAATGAGTACTACTAATATTGGGACAGACCTCGTATATTTATTATGTCGGATTTCAAAAGTATTAAAAAAAACTTCAGAAGAATATGTTTAGGTTTTTAAAATAAATGCTCCTTTCCCCCTTTCCGTCATAGAGATTAAATTAATCTATTCATTCACATTACTGAGTGCGTCATCTACTGCCGGAATAAAATTTCACGAGTGTTTTAATATAGTTTTTAACATAGTTATCCCAAAATTTTATTATCAGAGGAAGCGAAAAATATACTCTTTGATCGATCAGGAACTTAAGTATGTTTTTCACAGTCGAAAAAAGTATTTGATTAAGTAAAATTTCAGTTTCGCTTCTACTACTCTTGATTACCTATATAGCCATTTACTCAAGTTTTTAATCACAAAATTGACGAAAATTCGCCTCAAAAGAATTATGTTTTTGGTTACATTCAATGTGTAACATTTTACAGGTTATGCCTCCCTCAAAGCTGTTAGAATAATAATTTTTGTCTGAATTAGGAGAAGCCCTCGAATTTTAAGTTGGATATAGATAAGAGAGTGTTTCGTAATTCCATCAAAAATAACAATTATAATGCAATTAATAAAACTTTGAACGACTGATATGATCGTTCACAGTTGTGGCAGGATGTTTTTGGTGCTTTACGCATAGGTTTTGGTGTTTTTGCTTTCAAATATCGAAGCATTCAATTATGACGGTGAAGATGGAAATATTATTCAAGGACGCCGGGTGTTTATAGCTATTCAAAATTAATACAAATATTAGTGAGCATGGGGACTTGCTGATATTTGATGCGATGAATCACCAGTAGGAAATCCTGTCAAGGAATGATTCCACCGCCTACAGAAAACACCAAAAGAATTGAGGCTGAAGCAATTCACGCATTAATATTAACAAAGGTGGAATCAAACAAAAGAATTAGAGGTACATCTATTAAAGATTGAACGATGAGAAAAAACTATGGGAAGAGGTCAATGAATGGAAAATTAACAGGAACATTTTTTTAAGCAGGTTCGGAGAAAATATTTGCAAAAATTAAGGAGAGAACGCTTATATTAATTGTCATAAGAAAACTTTTATGGTCAACTTAACAAACTAAGAAATCAGGGAAGTACTTTCTTTTTCAACCTCAATCCTATTCCTCACTTTGAATCCACTGTGAAAAGCACATTAGAACAATCAAAGCAAACCTAATATTTATACATTGGGTTTTAAATACGAAAAATGTACATTAAACTCGATAACTCTTGAGCAATTTAGCTGCGGCATTCGATGCCCTAGGACATTATAACGAAAGCTCCAGTCGACTGAACACATGTATAACGGAGACATGAAAAATAATGAATAGTGAATGCATTTCAAGGACGGGAATTTGGCGAACGAGAAAATATGAGCGGGAAAGATTGAGTGGTGGAATTGTTGACTTTTACTAAAATTGGGGCAGAGTAGAAATTTTGGGACATTCTTTAGGCGTGTCAATGATAGTTTACTCTTTATTCTCCTTTATATTTGAAAGAATATATTATTTTTCAACAAATAAGTTATTGTTTTATAATATGAGGCGGATATAAAAAACAGTTACTCGAATTAACCATTACTCCAATAGTAACAGTGAGACAAAACACTGCTCATTGGTGATTGTTTGGAAAACAGTATATTTGAGCTTTACTTTAATTCATTTTTCGGGGAATAGAAAGATTAACTTAAATGATACCATCCAAATCCATTTGAGATAAACCCACAAATTGAATATTCGAAAAAATATCTAGATTATTCGTCATATGAGTCATTTTAAAATTGCGCTCAAGAGAATCACAGAAATAAATTCTTGTTTTAAAATTACCTGAGTAATAAAGCACTTAAGAAAATAAACATGGACGGAAGCCCATGAATGAAGGATTCAAATCATTAGGTCAGCGGGCATGTGTCAGTGGATGGGCTTGCGGTGAAAATTTCTAATTCGAAATAGGTGTTTCATTTAACCTATTCTGGCGACGCGACGGGTCAAGCATCCCAAAACTGGAAGTGTCCCGGTTAAACCGGTACATATTGACACTTTAGTTAAAACCGATAAACGTTTGTTTGGATTTTTATAACCTTATTCTGTAATTACTTCGTTTTTAAATCAGGTTTTATGCAAATTAAAACTGACCCCATGGACATAACTTCGTGGAACTTACGAATGTTATGTAACTTTGACTTACTGCTCTCAATTTCACTTTTAACAATTTTATCAGCAATGCCTGAAAAGGACGATAATGTTGAAACCAGTTAGGGTAATTAAAATTATTAAGACGGAATTGAAAGTAATTTTACAGTTTTATGTATCATTCCCTAATCAACGAAATGTTTACTTAGAATTTGAACACAATATATTCTCATGAACATGAGAAACGTGCTCATCAACATTTTCTTACTCAAGCTAGAATTATATCTTCAAATATAAAATGAGTTTTATTGAGGATTCCGGACGAGATTAAAGTTGCCTGAGAACACATTCTCGTGGCTTCCTCGCCGTCTGTGAAAATTAAAAAGTGAATACCGTGAGAATATCCCTGCTCGCTCTAGTTATATACGGACCAAACTTGAGCTCATTAATGTGAGAGCGTTAAGAAATGAGAACGATCTTCAGCCCTTCACCAGCAAGTGCAAAGTCCTTTTTTATTAGCTACCTTTTATAATTTGCGGGGAATATTAGGAATGGAAATGTATGGAAAAGTATATCCGCTGCTGGTCAAAGTCCGTGATTTTATGGTTAATGCCTTTCATATTTATTATATACAAATACAGCCTTCTACTTAAAATATTTTTGCAATGGGTTTTGCATGTATTATTGCGCTTAAGTCTTAAAACACATTTTTTAAATGTTTAATAGTATGTTTATTAATAATTTTGAGGACCTCTCACATTTAATTTTTACTTGTCCACCATGCATCAGTATCATAAATAATGCTTCAATACTCAAGTCTTAGAAAATTTTGTTTCATGCGTCTTTGCTACCTAACTCTGGGGAAACAATGTAACTCTAAATACAATTGTGAACGTAATTCAAAATAGCCCATAGTTAATTGTGAAAACATATTGCAGCTCTGTTAATAACCGCTGAATCTCATAATTAAAAATAATTGTGAAAGAGTAAGACTTAATTCGTCATGGGATAATTGTGCACTTGAGAAAAATCAGAAAATGCATTTATCGATGATTATCCTTCTCAGAGCAGCAAACAAAACGAGTCTATATTATTTTTGTATAAGGGTTTCCCACCGACAGAACATCAGACCACGCATTGTAAAGATTTGGAAAAAAAAATTAAAAGAAAGAGCGTGTTGCAACGAGTTAAAAGGAAGGAGAACTCTTCCCCACACCAAGAATACCTTCCCAACCCCGTGAAATTACCCGAAAAACGGACTATTTCTTTTTATTTCGGGCCTTGTAACAATGCTTCCGCGCTCCCTTCTCCTGTTATTCCAGAATGACCGGCCCCGCCCACCATGACCACGGCTCGCCCAATCCTCTCTACTCCTCCCCCACCTCCACACCTAAGCAGCCGATGTCCGATCTCCCAGCAGCAGCCTCAAGTTCTCACCGGGAAAGAGCAGGGAAGTTGGCCCATTCCCCTTCCCCCTGCTCGGAATCTTTTGGTGCCCAAATACTCTAGTCTTTTTTTTTCTTTATGGAACCCCGTTTTTTATCCGTGGCAATGCCATTCATGATGGGAGAAGAAGTGGGCCCTTGGAACGAGGCGCGGGAGGCGATATGCTACCTATATAAAAGGGACGAGGCGAGATGCCATATAGTCAGTCTTGAGTTGTTTCAGTGCAGAGTAGAAGCAGAATCTTGAAAGCAGGAAAGGTGTGATACTATCTTTGAACTTAATAACTCTTACTTTTCAAATTGCCTGACTATCTCTCACCGTTACTTATTGCAGAACCATATTTTTTTCCAGTAAAATGGGCGATTATTTACAGCTACGTTAACTAAGAGAACTGCTCATTTTCATTTCGGGAATAAAGTTGTATACTAAAGAAATCTATTTTGCACATTGTTAAAAAGTTCTATTTTGCAAAATGGCTGTGTGTCATATTTTAAAATGCTTGGTAAATTTAAAATGGTGCACGAATAGCTCATGAAATAAAATCTAGGCTTTAGACGAATACCATGTAAGTAAGCGCAAAATGTCATGGTAGTAGCGCTTTTCTCAGAAGACATTTTGTCACGGTTTGTGGCTTTTTAAAAAGCTGAATTACCAACTAAATTCACGAAATCATAATAACTTCACTGATGTAATATTAAATAATGGATGTTAAGGTGGAATATGAATTTTTAAATGAAAAAAATCAGACGTCGGAGAAACTTTTTTGGAGAATTCGATTACTGTCTCAATAAGAGATTTAACTGTCTCTTATTTAAGGCGTATGTGTTTCTTCTTTTTGAATGCACTCGTGAATACGTCGTGAAAGTAATAACCAGTGTTGAGAAACTCTAGGAGAGGAAGTAGATGGGAATTTCCGTCACAATTCACACGATAAAACCGGCTGCGTCACAATGGGAAAGAACAAACGAGTATTCCTGAAATGAATTATAAGTCAAGTTTTTTACTCTTCGCTAGAGCCGATATTACCGCGTAACACTTTTCAGCTGGTCATCCCCTTTTATCTTCCTCTGTTTTTCAATGACATAGGTTGGCGAGGCTTCCTTACTCTTCTATGAAAATTTTAAAAATTTTTTCTAAATCCACAGATGATTGCCCACTTCGCCATTGTTGCTATGGCTTTGGCTATCAGCCATGCCTTCCCTCAGCATGGATACGCGGGGTACGGAGGATACGCTGGATACGGAGGATATGGAGGTTACGGGGGATACGCTGGCTACGGAGGACATGCCGTCGTCGCAGCTCCCCAAGCCGCTCATGCCGTTGACTACTACGTGAGTGTAGCCACTGATCGGAAGCTTCTACTCATCCGATGATCATTAACAAAATACTTTCTTTGAAACACTACACTTTAAGTCCTTAAAAAAATAGGGAAAATACATTTGTACACGTAATTGACTTATTAATAATTCACTAAACTGAAACCAGATTTTAGAACTACAGTATATACTAGACATTCTCATTTTTTGACTTTCCTAATTAAATCTCAATTGATTCAAGAAATGCTTATTATGCAGAACGACAAGGATCCATGGTTAAATGAAATAATGCCCTCTTACTGTTTTAGTTAATGTATTCATCGATTTCCAAAATAAGGAAATAACCAATTTTGAAGTCTTGATGGATACTTTAAGTCAAATTAAATAGTTTGACGATTGAATTAAAGCGTCTCCTGATAAGGAGCGTTTAATAAATTTAAAGCTTCATCTTTTCTCAGTACCTACAAATATTCTGCTAAATTGTGTGCATGTGATTACATTTCAATAACAAAAAAATATCAAAAATTGAATTTAACCAAACCTTCCATCCAACGGTTGTAATTTTACAAGGTCTGAACTATAGAATATAGATAATATCTATAGGTTTGCCAGAGTGGGGGTGATATTATGACGCCAGACAAAGTGTATCATAAATAGCAAGTGTTACACCTTGCTGCCGTCAATATGCGCCGTATAAGCGCAATCCACGAAATTCTCCTTTTCATTTCAACTACCTACGTGCTTTCGGTGAGGTCCATGACTGCAGTGAAAATCCCGTCTCAGATGGCTAAGCTTACGGCGGTACGAAGAGTTACCGCCTCGCCTTCTCACTGGAATACGAAGCAGCTCATTAAGTGGCCAGCTCCCTCGTCAATTTATCTGCCCGAGTCTCTGTCGCTTTCATTTCCATTAGATCTTCCTGAAAGAAGCTTTTCGGGCAAGTTTTTTTTTAACACCAGACGTTTAGAGAAACAGCTGACGGGGCTACTCTTTGGCTTGAGAGACCATCCTCATCTCACGCATGACTCTTTCATTCCTTCACTATAGTGGAGACGAACTCCTAGACGAGCTTCGCATATGCATTCGGAAAGATATTAGGTCAGGATTATCCCAATTGATTCTTAAATTCCATTTATTCATTATTCAAAGTGTTAAATACCGAAAGTCAAGCAAGTCTTGTCAAACGGGGAATTCTGGGCTATATTAATAAATTAAATTCGCGATTTCTGAGAATAGATCGTTCAGACCCTGCCAAGCATTAATTATCTTGTTTTGGTAAATATGTCCTAAATATGAAAAATAACGAACTAAAAACAGTGTTGACAAGGGATCTATTTTTAACTCAAGCCGAACACATGCATCTCATTGAAATCACCGCATCCCCTTTCTCATTTGAAAATGCATGAGATATAGTAAAATCATGAAGGGAATCATAAAAAAATTAAAGTGTACTAGTTTAAAATTTTTAATCAATAACTTTTTCTTCCAGGAAAAAATGTATTATTTTCCATTTAGTAGGCTTAGTATTGGCACGTTTTTAGGCATCGTTATAATAAAATTTACAAATTGTATTTTGATTATTTGCTAGCTCTCGAAAAAAATGAACACGTATTCTTAAAATAACGAAATTCAGAGTTTCTCTAGGAATTAATTAAATATTCGGTTGAACGAAAAACCCCGTATACTTTATTTTAGTCGGTATATTTCTGCGTATAGTATTTATTATATATGAGGTTATATATACAAAATAATTTTATAATTACTTGGAAATTTCACGCTTTTACTGTTGATTATAGCTCACAGTTTTTAAGCTTGATTTACCTTCCTGCGGTAAAAATGACCTTTTCCGTGTTGTCACTGCCAACCCTGTAGGAGCATTAAAACGCTTAATTTCAAGCAGTCAACTCTGACTCTAACCTCCAGGCCCACCCTAAGTACCACTTCGAATATGCTGTCGCCGACCACCACACCGGAGACATCAAGAGCCAGCACGAGGAGCGCGACGGAGACGTAGTCAAGGGATCCTACAGCCTCCACGAACCCGACGGCACCGTCCGCACCGTTGAGTACACCGCCGACGACCACAACGGATTCAACGCGGTCGTCCACAAGAGCGGTCACGCTGCCCACCCACAGGTCGTGCACCAGCCCATCGCGCACCAACCCTACATCAACCACTACTAAATATGCATCCAAGTCATGGCGGCGCCGATTTAGGTCGCCCCTTCATCGTGTATATGCCAAAAATCACATCATCCCCGCAAACTGGAAGGACATCCTACTTCCCAAAGACACTCCTCTCCCTCCCATTCAAGTACTTTGCAACTCGTGTATTTTATCACTCGAGTGGTGTGGCCTTATTCGGTAAGGATGAACGCAGCTCAACCCACACAGGCACCCGAGGTCGATTTTCAGGGTGGAACTTTCTCTGCGGATCTGGATTTTCCTCCTCAAGCTACAATGCTGAAACCCTCCAGCTTACTAGTTATTTTGAAGAATGGATCCTTACGTCGATTAAATTTCACGGGGGTCCCCACCTCAGTGAATTCATCACTGTATATAATGCATTACATGCGTGAGCTATTTGCTCAATTGTACAAAATAAAGTAAGTTAAAATAATCTCCAGTCAATCATTTAAACACGACCTTTGTTTGAGACCAATCCAAGTGGTTGTGGACTTAGGATTACTTAACCTCAAACTACATGTATGGCAAAAATCACCGGTAAGTATTATTAGGAAGATATAGATAGTTTCGTTAATAAATCCGTTGTTAGTGACAAGTCGAGCACTAATATCTCCTACTACTAAACTATGTCACTTGTCTCATGACATTACAATCTCGAGAACACTTAAAGAGTAAATAATAATTTAAAGATACTTATATTAGTAGATAAACCATGTGTTAATTCTTTATCCCGAAGTTTTTTGTCTATCATTACAACTACACTTATAATTTTTCTTTTAAAAATAGAGTTACTGGCTCGATTGCATCTTGAAATTGTTTTTCGTCTCGATGATTTAAGTAAACCCGCTGTAAACCAATTTGAATGGTTTCCCAGTTCAGGCGAATTATTATTTTATTCTTCTATAATCTCGGGTTTTAAGACATGTTTATTATTCAAACCTAGTGGGATATATTATGGTGGAAGATAGTTGTACTGCTGATCCTAAATAAAAATAGGGTTAAATAGTCCAGTAAAATTTGTATAATAACCCATAAAAAGTGTTATTACCATTTCAGGCTCTTCACATATTCATAAACGATTGAAAATTACAATTATTAAATGATAATTGGAGTTTAAACAACTTTTATCATTTATTTTTATATATCAATGAAAACAAATTGCATTTGTGCAATGAGCACATTCTGCAGAAGCTAAATAGGCTTGACTGAATACTTAAAAGTAGTAATTTTGAGTGGATACTGCTAAAGGAATAAGCACAAGAAGGAATTTAAAGCGAAAGACTAAAGTTACATATAATGAATAGCTTTACGTCTGAATTTGAGGTTAAAATGCCATTTGGTTTCTAGAAAAGGGCATAACTCAATTGATCCAGAATGACGCTATTGATTATATGATTATAATAATGATGGAACTATGTATAATTTTATTATTTTTAACCATTGCAAACATTCAGATGTTTAAGAATAGCAACGATGGATCACGAACATAAGCAATATATCGTATTATAATATGTATATCGATCCACATTTGTAAGAATTTTTGACTTATTATTCAAAATGAAGACGACAAATTTTACAACTATTAGTAATAGCCTATCAATTAGGTTAGGTTTTTGGTGAAAAGCCGGGACTAAACACCTCTGTGCTCATATGCCCAAACTGAAGTGACATTAACAATAATTCATTCTTTAGCTCTTAAACCTTCTTATCTCCCTGAATTTAATCCAAAACGCCACTTCTTTTCCTCCCTCTCCCTTGCCTTTCCAGAAATTTCGAAAAAGGACTTCGCCGCTTGTTTTGAATAGTGGAAGAGACGCTCGGATATATTTTGAGGTTTCAAAAGGAGTAATTTGACCTCAAATGAGGACTAATGCATCATAGTTCTACGCAGGTATTTTTCTCAAAATATTGAAGGGCTGGATCCTTCCCAAACAGACGCATATCCAACCGCATGATGTGATGCTTAAGTTTCAATAACTTAAGGATTGGCATAATAAAAAGTTATTAAGCCTTACTCAAATAACGATACTACGACCTGACATCAAAATAAGGGATTCCGCTGCAGAAATGCTTAGTTCCACTTATCCCATATTCGGTCATATTCTTTATATGGGGGATCATCATATGGACGGTAGCGAAAAGGGAGATAATGGAATGGGCAACTTTATTTGCAATAGAACCACAGAAATGGATTTTCGATAAGAGCAAGTGAAACTGAAACACAGCAAGTGACATATAAAAAATAATATTCATTGATTTAATCGCATTGGCTATTTTACAGTTTTATAAAATAATAAGTTCTCCAGCTTACTTTACAAAACTCGTAATTTGTCAATCATTCTCAAATATTTGTCTACAATGCGCACATTTCCGGTAAATGCTCCTCTGGATTTCTTAGGAATGCTTCCAATTGTAGATCTTTTTATAATTAGGCATTGCTAAAAGAAAAGTTATTTTTTTTAAAGCAGGACAGTATTTAACAAACATTATTACGCAATAGTGAAAAAAGACAGAAAATAGCTATTGATTTTGGGGCAACTTCCGAATGTTGTAATAAGTTTAACATAACACTGAGTCAGAGGCAATGCAGGGATAAGTGTGATACAGGTCCAGGATTTCTTTATGCAAAATTTTATATTTAATTTTTAGTGAATAAATTTACGACACTATAGGCACCAAAATCAAGCATTGAAATCAGTGAACGTTTATTCTGCAACGCAAAATGTAAAATCCAATGTTTTGACTGTTACGTGTGCGATATTGGTAATAAATAACGGCATTAGATCCCTCTTTCCAACTGTTCCGGATTGGAAACATTCTGCGTTTTATGTTTCGCAAATAATTTTTATTCTTTTTTTAGGATAATGCGATTGTTATTTAATGTTCAGCATTAACACAGTTTGTCTGGTTAAGCGTTTTTGACTGATACCAAATATTAGCTGTCACGATTTAGTCCCACTAAATTTGGTGTAATTTCATTTTCCTTATTGATTTAAATGCTATTACGAATAATTGCAATGATTTCATAAATATTTGAACAGAAGGAATGAATCGAATTGGAAGAAGATCAGGTTGTCCGGTTAAAAATACGAACTTTGTGTGAGGCATGTGTATCGTATTTTTCTAGGCTCAGCTCTTTACACAGCTTACATAGATATGTTTGAGTATAACCTTAGCCGTTGGAGCTTTGAAAAAATCAAGAGTAACTAATACTAATCGATAATTTTGCAGGTAAGTGACATGTGTCCCCATGATGTACATTCTAGGTACGTAAGGAAGAATTGATGAATGGAAGATTAAATGAGAAAGGTGACTTGATGAAGGTGGAGGTGGCACTTGCCTTGGTTCCGGAATCCAACGAGGCAAAGAGAAAGGAGAAAACACTTGATCTCTTTAGACACACCGTGTCACCCGAATTCGAGTTGAGATAACACTTCGCTGCCCAAAAGATTTTACGCAACAATCCTGATCGTAACACTCAAAAGCAAGTCATCACGAATACTTTCAGATTCCCATGTCACCACTGTCACTGATTAATCTATCCTCTGGCTATAAAATCTATTATAAGCTTGTGTCCATTTCGAGTAGATTCAGCTAACCAATCCAGTTGCCTGAATTTAAGGATTGTACTAAAGATAGAGATAACAGGGTGAAGAATGACCTCATTCTGTAGAGTTTTCTTCTACAGCTAAAAAGTTAAGTTACTTTTTAAGCAAAACCTTCAACCTGCGTACTCGTTAGAGTATGGTTTTGTTTCAAACAAAATTATAAGGATGATGACGATGAATTATGCCACCTATTTTTCACTGCCACCTTTGATGCAAAAATATGCCAGTAATCTATAACAGGGGCGTTTGGGTGGTTTGAGTGTGAAAATCACCACTTTCTTTAGGATGGAGTTTAACCTGTTATTGTCTTTGTTGATTGAATTGAAGCAATCGATACGATTGTTATTCTATTGTTCGAAGTAGTGATACGCCAAATCTCAGTTCTATCTCTTCTCGACTATTCTCCATGTACTCTCTAAGCCTAGTAGTATTAGATTATAATTCATCATATTTATGGGAGCTGGAAAAGGATCTGATGACTTAAAACTATGGTACGAAATATTGTTTTTTAAATGAGTGTGAATACTAGAATGCATATTTTATACGCCTTACTATGGTATCTATATCCTGGATATTAAGCAATTGGTTATATCGGCATTCAAAGTTGGTGCATACAAGCTGCCGCACCCGCCCTACAGCCCGGACTTGGCACCACCGGACTTCTTTCTGTTCCCGAAGATAAAGAGGAGTTTGAAAGGAACGCGATACGGGACTCTTTGGACGCCGTCAAAGAGGCCGTGACGACGTGTCTTTGAGAGGTTCCCGATGATACCTTCGCGGGAGCGTTCCAGGAATGGGAACGCCGCTGGAACAAGTGTATCGACTCACAAGGGTCCTATTTTGAGGAATATTAGCTTAAGATATGTAAAAGTGTAATAAATTTTTTTTCCTGAGCTCAGTACACTTATTTTCCGGACGAACCCTGTACTTTACTTAAAGCATCGTTTTAGGAATGACAGAGATTTCTCTGTGTTTTGCTACTTCCTCAGGAATTAAAATTTCCAAGGGAGTTAGGTGTCTGATGTGGACAGTAGCTCTATGATAAATAATTATTCATTAACTTTTGTATCGCATTGATTTTCAAATATTCGATCAACTCATATCTTCTTTAAGACGAAGTTTAAGTTAAGTTAAGGTTAAGAAGAATTTTATTTTTGTCAATACCAACAAATGCTTTTCTTTATTCTTTATCGTTTGACTTCTTTTGCTAAATTTATACTTTAAAAATAAAAAGATTAATATTAAATAAAATTCTACAGCAAGCCAAAATTGGTCAGGCATATACTAGTATAAAGGAATGTAAGCGCCAGATTGTATTGAATGTTCTAAGCCTCACTCGAAATAAGTAAAGGGAATAAACTAAAATGGCGTGTTTATGAAAAATTTTTATAAAAAAAGGCTTATAGGGACGTGCATTCAATAAAATGTCATTGCAACCACCAATGTAGGTAGCGTGGAGTAGTCATTTTAAACTACACATTTGCTCTTAGATATCATGGAGTTGATTATACAAATTGATTCGTCACAATATGAAACTACTTTTGTTATATCTATCATAAGAATCTAATAAACTGTACTCGGACACGAAATTTATAGGATGGCTTAGTATCATATGACTGCCAGGGGAATAAAAGGTTCCTGAAAAAATTGCGAGTCAAACTTTCATGTGTCTGAGGATTTCTTCGTGACGAAATTCGAATGTAACTTCCATAAATTGATTCCAGACTACGCTATTGGAAAGATGGGGATTTTTCCGCTATACTTTTAAAAAGTTTCTCTTTAGCTGGTGACCTCACACGTACCAATTCGTTTAAAGGAAGTAATCGCGTTGGAAACAATATTTCCTTAACATGGCGAACCGACAGATCACTGTAAAAGTTCAAACACCCTCATATATGGTAACCCTAATTTTCTCGAAGGAAGTGAACTTTTTCGGCGATTTGATGGATTAAATAGATAAAAGGACGAATGCTTTCACCAAGAACATTGCAATTACGACAAAGGTTAAAATACTGAAATCATATTCAGAATTAAAATTAAATCTATTATCAGCGTTTTAGTTATTTAAACTTTTCTAAATATAAGTAGAAACACTTTAATGACACGAAAAATATGTATTTTAATTTATTAAAATTTTCAGAAATGAATCGGTATCCGTAACACGCTGCTGAAATTTTGATACCAGTATTTTATTGGTAATTAATTTTTTGGGTTGAGTGCGGAAATTTATAAAATACTGATTCAAATACTTTAATTTAGTTTTAATTTTATTTTAATCAAAGTCCGATATTATAGGGTTTTTACGCTTAAATATTATTGAATAATGAGTAACTAAAAACTCAAGAATATAATCTACACTGTTATGTATTCTCTTCACATGTACGTTAATGTGCACGTTAAATGAATAAGGATCACCTGAAGAAAAAATATGAGAAAAATACTTTCTTTCCGGTTGTATGGACCACGAAATGAGCAATCACTTCCGCATTCATAAATACTATTGTAGATACTTATTGTTATCCCTAAGAAAGAGATTCAAAATAAATATAACATTTCTAATTTCTTATCAACTATTTTTTTTTGAGAAATATATCGCAAGTTGGTAAATTATTTCGGAAAAGTATCATATGTTTATTGAGGTACGAAGTATTTTCAATAATATGAGACACCGCTATTTTTCTAATTTAGGTAACGGACAGAATTCGACGTCGACCAACTAGTCATCGGACAAAATAAGTCTCTTCGGGAAGTAAGACATGGGGGGGAACTCGTTGGATAACTCAAGAATCAAGGAAATCCAGTATCGGAGATGGATTTTGTTTTGAAATGCGTGCATATCACCGCGTGAAATTATATCAGCCTCGGAATTTATAGCCTAAATGCCATTTTTTCCCTAGACGCTAATTTTTTTATAGTCTACCAAAACCAAAACAAGACAAGAGATTTTAAACTTTATCAAAAAAGCATAAGGAGCTTAATTTATAAATTATTAGAATTTCAAAAGCACTCCATATAAAATAGAAATATATCGATATGACATCTGGCAATATTATACGCATACACATACTTCCAGCGATCAAAAACAGAAAAGTATGAACAAAGATCAATACAGTATATCACAGCAGGATTAGAGATACAAAGAACTAGGCTCGATTAAAAATCCTGAAATAGAAAAAATAACTTATAATCGCACGGAAACGGGAATATCACACTATATTTAGAGGCTAAATGTTTCATAAAATCATGAAAGTTTTATCAAAGAAATATACATATTGTAAAAGAATAAACCGAATAAATTATATCTATGTTTAAATAATGAGTATCTCGAATAAAACAGAACCGAAAAAAAATTAGAATTAATCAACAGTAGTGATGAGGAAAAATGGACGTTATTAGCTCAGAATAAGGTCAAATTAAAACTGAGTAAATCCACATGAAACATGTGGATTTACAAAGTTTTATTTTGGCAATAATAATCATGGAAATTTCCCAAAAAGGTACGGCTAAAATGACTAGTTATAATATCAATTTTAAAATGATATTTAATAAATTAATATTATAATTTACAGCGAACACTAGCCTGAGACGGCACAAAAACTATTGCTTCAAAAATGTTTTCACAAATACCTATACTTGGCATATGTCAAACTGAGAACTCACAGTGAATTGCCATTTGCATTGAGACTTCGCATAAATGACATTATTTTGCAATTCCAATCCGACAAGAGATATACCAAGAAGAGGTGTGAAGATATCGCAAAAGTGTCGCAGATTATTTACGATTACATATAAAAAAATTTGTGAAGATGTAATTGCCCATCAACTGTAACTAGCTAACACCACTCCTACATTCAATGGCGGAAATAAAAAAGCTATATAAATTATTGTACAAGCTCCCAAAACTCACTGAGCTGTAAAATTCCGAAGAAAAACCAAAAAAGAGCAAGCGAGCCGAAGAAGCATTAAAACCGGACAGTATAAAAAAGTCATTCAACCTTTTTTTTCTTGAAAGGGTTTCCATTCAAGAAGACAGAGGAAAGAAAAAGAAAAAATAACAAACACATTGGAAACCACCTTCATATTTTGTTTATATAGATGACACAAAGCGAAGTTTAAAAGTTATTTAATGAGTGCAGTGCAAAACGCACTCTACAATAAATTATACCCTGCCATTGTGCTTATATAGTACTATTTTGGTAAGGTATTCATAAGGTATGCATTGTTCTTATTGTACTTACATTGGGTACTTATACGATATTCTTTGATGAATTTTGCCCGAAAAAATCGAAAAATATTATTTTCATACTATGGTTAAAAAATACATATTTTAGCAACTGTTTTAGTATATGACATTTTTTAGGCGTTCTCTATTTGTGAGATCCCTTAACAGTCATAATCTATATCATATCCCCAATAAAGATTTTGAAAATAAGACCATTTCATAAAACCTTAAAGCTTTTTATTAAATAATAATCCATAATATTGGAAATGGGTAGATATGTTGCGGATTTTACGAATCATATCATTTAAATCTCATAGACTATATTAGTAGTTACCTGGATTAATAACTTTCTCTCTGACTTCCAACCAATGGTGGTAGTGAATGGTTTTAGTATGAGTACAAGTAATTCCTTGCATGCCTCAGAAAAGTTAATCATGGCCTTAACCAATCCTTTCCTCCTATACAATAACTTTAAAAAAAACAAAAGGCTGCAGTAGATGCTACCATACATTTTAAAATAATTTCTATACAACATAATGGAAATAGTGGTAGGTTAAATTTTTTGATACAGGGCTCTAAAACCCCGCAAACAATATGCAAATTATTCAAACAAACTATTTAAATAGTACCAACGAAGTACTTTCATTTGATTTAACACATTACCATAATTCATAGAATGATGCCCAGACAATAGCAATCGCGAAAATCTATTACGTGATTGAACACTGTCTTAGGTATTCTTGTCAGAGTCGACTGTTCAATATACAGGGTACCATCATCAAAAAGAGCCAAAGTTGAAAAAACCGAACATTAGGCATGTAGTATAGGAAAGAAACAGCGAAAGATATTGAGCAGTTAAAATCATGTGTCGTTATATATTCCTCTCTAACATACCGTATGACTGGCAGATATGCATGAGATTTTTTTTATATCTCACCATTAACGATTGCAGCAAAAGTAGGGCGAAACTCCAATAAAAATAAATTAACTTCCTTAATATGATTTTTCCCTTCCCCTTGGCTACTGCGTTAAAAATCCCTGCCAGATGCCCTCGTAGCACGGCGTGTTGTTGAGTATTTCTATTTGCGAGTATAACTAGTTTTTCCCTTTCGATAAATTTCTTTTAATTCTATTTTCAATTCCTCTTTGCGTTGGTTTTCAGCCATCAATGCAGTAATTCAAAAGTAACTTCCCTAATTTGATGGGTTTTCTAATTTATAACCGTTTTTACAAGAGGACATCTGCAGGATTCTAAAACAATATAACAATGAGAAGTAAAAGTCAGAAATTCCGATCAATTAAGACATTTCCTGATAAAGCAAAATAGGGCGTATAGACTGAATTTTTTACACTGCCTCCCAATGTCCAAACAATCGTTGAAACTACTCCTTCAAATCCGTGAACTGAATCACGCAGGCAATTAAGACAAAAAAGGAAGTGAATGAGTTAAAGATATTGGGACGTCGAAAGCCGTGACCAAAGGGAGAATTCCAGACAGCGATCCGGGCAGGCAGACTGAAGGCTTCTGATAGCAATAATGACGGTATAAAAAATACGTATGTAGTTTCAGACGTGATATTGTGGAATTTGAACATAATAATGAATAAATTATTGCACTTTTCCATTAAATCAGATATCTAATGGGATTAACATTTGTTCTTTATTAGGCTAGTATAAAAAGGAACGAATATGTAAATATGTAAGGCAATCAAGATTAATTCCACATTTTTGAATGTGAATTAGTGGTCAGAGACTGTCCACAACTATAATGAGTGCCTAAACTATAAAAATTAACCTTTCCATATACTGGGGTCGGGATAGTTCCATGATGGGAATTCTATCAGGTAAAATCTTTAAGCTTTCTTGCTTGACCGGAATTGTGGGAAGTAAGAATACTGGACATACTATAACTTCGGATACGGGACGAGGTTCGTGGAACCCGAAAAAATATGTGCAATCGTATTTTTTTTTCTCTTTGAAAGACTGAGAGGGACGAGGGCTTTCAACCGCTAATAATCGTGGGAGATGTGAGTTGTGAGGTTAAGTAGGCATTGCATATCCCGGAAGATGCCATTCCAAACGAGAAGTAACAGGCCAAACGCCAGGCACTTACGAAATAATGATGACTCATCAGTCATTTTAATATGCTAAATCATCTGCACAAGTGTTTACCACTCAATAACTAACCATCAAGGAAATAGTTTAGTTTTCAAATTTTAAGAAATTTCACTGTGTATTTGTGCGACAGAATAATAAAAGACCGAGCCGTCGTTCTATTAGGGCCATTTCCGTTTTTCATTTGTTTACTTTGGGAATCTTATTTCGGATAACACAAGAAATATTTCTTTCATTTCTTTTGCTCATTGCTCTTATTTAAGGGTTGGATACGTAATTTATCCAAAACGACGTATGTTTAACTTCCTTGTAAAAGTTTA
Source organism: Hetaerina americana (assembly GCF_022747635.1). NCBI lineage: Eukaryota > Metazoa > Arthropoda > Insecta > Odonata > Calopterygidae > Hetaerina > Hetaerina americana. The sequence continues at coordinate 38,190,053 of NW_027286181.1, forward strand.
TCCATTGGTATTCTTCCTACGGAACACTTCCTAAATAGATTATATCGCGTCTAACTTCTAAAAATTAGGGCGGGAAAATTCAAATTAGGAAATCAATATCACAAATTAGATGCTTAGGAAGGGAGTGTAAGATTCTTGATTTTCACTGCATATCTTCCATTGAGAACATAATAGAAGTGAATGGGGGTACATTATCTTAAATCAAATCGGGGAAAAAACCAGACTACATTCACTTTTATAACACGGCAGAAGAATTTAAAATGTTTAAAATATCGGGTGATGGTTCGTAAAAAAACCAAGAAATCAAGGTGTCAATTAGTGCATTTGCAAGAAATACTTACAACTTCTACTCGTTCTTTCAGTATGCAAAACTCTATAGGTGTGTGACTTTTTGATACATCTTTCCTGTGCCCATGACTCTAGAGTATGTATTCATTCAATCCTTAGATTAATTTTTTTGCATTCTGCTTCACCATTATGTTAATGCATCAGGAGTTTTGAAAAATTCCTCTATAGATTCCATTACTCAGAGAAGATTGAAATAATCTCTCCAGCGAAAGTAACATTCATCACCGGATCTGAAATTTTTCCCCTTATCCTCCATATTAGGGTTTTCGTCATTAATGTGCGAAAGAAGAGTTCTTTAAACGACAACATTTTTTATGAGGAATCACTCCATTACTTAAAAATCTCAAGGTATTAGCACATTTTGCTTCCATTTAACATTGAACATTTACTCAAGAAGACGAGGTGAGAATTAGGTTACCTTATTTGTAGATATTTTCTAAACGGTGATTTCTAACTTTTCTAATCCCTTTGAAAGGTACACATAACAATCGAAAGAGAACAAATAAATGAAACTCCAGTGAAAGGCGAGGTTTGAAAGTTTTTCTGATGAAAATTTACCAGAATTATTTCACAAGTTTAAAAGCAATGCTTTATTTCGAATGAAGTCATTCCAAGTAAATGTACATTTATCTCGTTTGAATTATTAATAGCAACTCACTAACGTGACAGGACAAGATAAGCCTGGATGGAAATAAATAAAGTGAATACTGTTTTCCCATTGTAGATTTTGCCGGACACCTCTTTTGATAGAATTTTTATACTCCCGGTATTCTAGGGGTTTAAGAGTTACGAACCACAGCGCCATTGCTATTGGCATATACAGGAGTTATATTTGGGTCAAATTTCTTTTTGGTGCTTTTTCGAAAAGTACTAGAATGTAGGAGTGAAGGTGAGTGAGGAATTTCATTCTGTAAACGCTTACGTGTAAGGAACCGGGACATTTTAAATTAAGTTTTCAGAATGGAAAAGCGATGGGAGTCGTAAAATCATGTCACCAATGATTGTAAAACGTCCATTAGAAGACTCTAGAGCCTTAATTAAATTCATTAACTCGTTCCTTTTACGCTATTTCCTTCCATAACGGATCAGTTGACAGTAATAAATTTGGACTGGCACGCTGCTCCGTTCCAAGGCTAATTGAAAAGTCGAGATTTCGTAGACAGAAATGGCGAGAGGAATCATAAAATGAGGAATTTCCAATTGAAAAGGAATTTTCTTTTCAACACAGCTCAGTTTCATTTTAGCCTCATTAGAGCTTAATATTCCTTCCTGCCTGCGCAATATTACTAAAATGACACCGGACAAGAATACACCTAGTTTTTTTCGTCCTCACAGATGGAAAACGTTTGAATAAATAATTTACGATTACAATATTTGATCACATTCAATTAACCCTAGCTAAATTAAACGCATTCTGCCGAGGGCATTCTAATTTTGGAAACCATAAATTCATAATGAGTTTTCTTTTCGTTAAGAATGAAATATATTTTTGATTACCTAAAAAGAAAGGCTTTTAGTAACACCTTATTAAAACGTTAGCGGTGTTCTTACAAAATATCATTATTAATATAAAAGATACATAATTTAATTTTTTTAGTAGATAAGGGCTGCCATTACAATGAATCGTATTGCTACACTGATATTTGGCACGAATATCAGTTTTCGGTTCAAATCAATATGAATGTCATCGGGCTTTTTTTCTTCAAAAAGGTGCCGATTCCAGCGGAGATAATATACGAGATATTAACACCCACTGATATGAATTGAAACAGTTATTAAAATAGCATCATTTTTTCAATTATGCTGACTTATTAGAATTCACTGATGTGCATTACAATTTTATCCGCCGTTAACATAGAGTTACATTAATGGATCACTCTATATCCTCGTAAACAATCAAGAAAACATAATTCCAAGTTACTAAAGATATAATTTAAAATTATGATTCTATTATACAATATCATTGATTATTAATAATTCATTGATTAATTGACAGTTGGCCGAACCTAAAATTCCTCTCTGGAAAGTAACGAAATAATTTTTGCAGGGATCTCGATACGAATAAACTCTGCTTGCTACAAAGACTCAGATGAGCAAACAAACCGTACGACTGTAAAAACGTTATGTGAATGCATCTATTCATTTGATGTGGGCTCAAGTACATACTTATTATCAACTGGAAATAATAAGAAAAAATGATTTGTTTACTCTGCTTTCATATTTCCTCGTTAGTTCTTCGTATTTAGGTACGTTTCATATCCGCAAATACACATTAGTTCGGATCGTCTGATAACGATTTAGATTCCTTGTCAAATGTATTTCAAATACTCTTAACGATATCATTAGTCTTCAAATCATGTCCTATTTCCTCTTTAACCGTCTAAATCCTTAATGAATATTATATCTCCAAGTTGAACCTCACTTATAACAGTGTAGTAGTTATCCATTTCCGATCACAAGTGTTTTATGGCTGGCTATTATTGTTCAAAAATTAATGGAACTTGAATCAAGGTACCACATGCAAAGGCTTTATGATGAATTTTCCAAACTTAAAGGATACCGTTATAAGTCAAGTTTATATTTGAGAATTGAACTGCTAAAATGAACTGCTTCAACACTAAGGCAAAATAGTTTTGAACATATTTACTGCAATAATCATAACGTACTTTGAGAGACGTGATGCTTTGAAATACAATGTAAATGAGAGTGGAGAAACATGGCCACCGATTAGAAATTAAATATCAATGTAGCCCATGATTTCTTAATTTAATAGAACGAGCAGAGGCACAGTCTACTCGAAAG
>NW_027286181.1:38795702-38988202 GCF_022747635.1 Hetaerina americana
ATGGCCGAATCCCGATTGGGGATATAATAACAAACACGTTACGATCAAAATTTTCTCAACAGGCATATCCGAACTACAGCTTTGATTACGGCGTCCACTCTCCTCACACCGGGGACGTGAAGAACCACCAAGAATCGCGCATAGGTGACCTCGTGAAAGGCTCTTACAGCTTGAATGACCCTGATGGAACCATAAGACAAGTTGATTACGTAGCAGACAAGCACAACGGATTCAACGCGGTGGTCAAGAAGATCGGACACGCTGTACACCCCCCAACCGTTTCCCACCACCAGTATCAATATGGGAGCTATGGGGCTCACTTCGGCGAGGGGCTCTTCGGGGGAGGAGCCCACGCGGTCGGCGGTTTAGGACTCCACGGTGGTCTGGGTGGCGGTGAATCCTATGCCTACGTAAGCAAGGATGTCGGACAACTCGGAGGGGGACTGTACGACGGAGGTCATTTTGGTGGCGCCACTTCTTATGCCAACGGAAACAATCTGTCCTTTGGAACCTATGGAGTGGCAAGATACGCAGCTGGCGACTACGGCCTTGGCAAAAACGCAGGACATGGGAATAGATACGCGAGTAATTACCTCGGGAGTGGAGGCTATGGTGGGCATTTCGGAGGAGCTACATCATATGCCAACAGCCATAGTTTTTCCCTGAGTCATTTTGGCGGGCATCATTTTTAAAGCAGTAGAAATAGAAATCTGAAAAGGAACAAGCGAAATATTATGTTCAAACATGTATTCCTAATGTAATTAAATTGACTACTAAATGCTGCAAACAAATACTTACTAGTGTTTTTGTTCTTTTCCCTCATCATTTGTTACATCAAAGGTTAAATCTCTCAAATCAATAAGGAGATCAATTTTCTAACTGAATGACTTCAAAGTTCTTGAATTTTAGTTTTAAGTCATGTTATTTTTCATCAAGAAAACTGGGTTTTAGTCGTTGGTTGTGAATGATCGTCACATCTAACACTTAACCTTAGATTTCAGCAAAAGTATAAGATCATGGCAATACGGAATTTTTGGGCTAAAAGCAGTAATATTTGATCTAAATCAGTTATTTTGCATCAATAAGTCGAATATAGAGAATTGAAGCAGAACTACAAGCAATAATGATGTCAATTTATAATAGAGTTCAAATGAATCTGGAATGATTGTAAAAAACCAATCAGAAGAGACTTGTTATCGCAAATTCGTTAGATGATCAAAGACGAAAAAACCACCAACTCTCAAAATTATTAGGTGTTTAAAAGATGATATTAATTATAAAGCAGTTATTATTTAACAAACTCTCGTTTGCACATTGAAAAATCTGTTCTCATAAAAGATATATGACCAATAATCCAAGTTCAATAACTTGCTGCATTAATATTTATTTTAAGCAATATTACATAACTCACCTCAATTAAAAAATATATAGTTGGAAGTCAGAGAACTTAGGAATAATAATAATTATAAAACAAATCGACCCAAATATCTTTTGAAACAAGAAGTAACTGAACCATGTCCGTAAAGAAAAAATACAACTACTTAAAATATTACAAGTCCATACCGTTTAATCTAGCTACAGAATTTGAGTGGATATAATATACCGTAAAATGAAACCAAGGTATTAACAAAAGTAATCATCCCGAAAAGTGTTTTTATAGATGAGGGTAGAGCTCACCAAATACTAGGTCCAATGGTGTGTTAAATCCATAGATAAGGATTGGGGATCCAGAACCTTAACAGGAAGATCTGGTACCCCAAAAAGCACATGGACTGGGTGAGGTTGATCATACAGACTACCCATAGGCATCAACTGGAATCGAGCTCGGGCTCCCTGATAAATAGCCCAGCACCCTATCCACTTGATTGCGACGCACTGCCTCCCTTAAATATTGACATGAAATGCCAATAAAATTCCTTCAAAATGAAACGGTTAACTCCGAAATTTTTTTGGTGATATAATAACGAGAAGATATTCAATGGATTTGACGCTACCAATTCCACGATTTTGGATCTAAAATAGAAAAGGAAACATTCTTGATATATATCCTAAGCAGCAAAACTCAAAAATATTCCAAGATTTTCATTCAAAAATGAAGCCATAGTATTTAGCCACAGTATTTACTACCAGTTTGTCATTATTTACCAATAGCAAAATTCATTTTAACTCGCTTATGGTATTTTAAATGTTTAATAATCGAAGGTTTTTAAGTGACATTATAAGAAAAGACATAATTTATGAATATATATATATATATTTCCAGCGACGAAAAAATTAAATTTTATTAAGTATTTAACTTAAATCAAGAGACCTTAAATTCTGTGGCATTAAAACATTGTTTTGAGCTCACATTGGATTTTTATCTGGCATTAAATAGCGCGGTAAAATAATAATAATAATTGAAGCATTTACACACAAATTTATTCTTAATATCATTAGGTCACTGTAATTAAATGTTAATAAGAATGATATTGCATTATTGAACCAGTTTAATAATTAAAAAATAACAAGGGTTCAAAAAGTACACGATTTGGAAATAAAATAATATAATTCCCTGGGAAAGATATGATAGCTAAAAATTGTGACAAAACCTACTGAATAATCGAGTGTTAATGAAATTACCGCTTTTAACATAAAATCCTCTTTTTTGCTCCGCCATTTCAATAAAGAATTGCTTAATATAGAATCACAATGAGTTGCCAGTTAATGCACCAAAAGGTTACTCGGAAGCTAAGAGCTGAATTACTTAAATAGTCACGCGATGACTTACCTGTACGTATTGTACACTCTAGGAAGTTCGTCAGGTTTAAAATCAGTTTGTGTAAAGGACAATTGTGTTTTTTAAGTATATGATTTTTCCTCTGTTCATGATAACTGACAAAATGAATATTTAGTTAGCTCGTTAGACCAATAATTGATTCCCCAAGAAAGGTATAAATTCTTACGCCACCGCGTCAGAAGGGCTTAGGAAAAAATGATTTAAAAATCATTCTTGGGAATTCGTTACAGGAAACAAGTTAGTTATTGGAGCATGGAATTATCGAGTGGATTACCCTTTCTCAATGCACGATATCACTCTTTTGTTCCTCCAAAACCAAGACTGCCCTCTCTTGGTTTCCTCCTCCTGCTTTCCCAAATGACCGAGGAACATTTCACGGAATTTCTTAACCCGCCCCTCAGAGGGCCCTCAAAGAGCGATGAGGTTGGCAAATCCTGATGGTTACGGATCAATCGGGAAACCTTTACCTTCAAAAATTCCTCTCTCGTTACCAAACAGACGAAGGCACGACATGATTATAACCATAGGACGTATAAAAGGAAGCCGTCAGAAGCTTTGAGCATCATTCAAGTTCCTTCAGACTCCTTGTGAATAACTCATCGGAGAGGTGCACCATGCAAGTTTTACCGGTAATCACGTTTGGTTTCCATACAACCTTAGCGACTCTGTTTTTCTAGTGTTCTCCTGTAGGTCCATTTACTTAGAAATTATAATAGCAACGCCGAATTCGAGGAAAACGTTTAGATTCATTAGTCGAGCTTTTCAGAGTTTCTAAGTTTACGAGGGCAAGTTAGGCAAAGGACTAGAGTAGGAAAAGTGTAGTGAAAATTGAATTTAATCCCAGCTAGTCATAGATATCCAATGGAGATAAATACGATATATATATATATATACACACATACATATATATTATATATATATATATTATATATATACATATACATACATACATCATATGGATAGGATAGGATATGATATCACGTGGGAAAATTTTCAAAGTCGTCCGGATTGAATGATAATATTCCGGAGTGAAAGAAGATAACATTTTAGAGGGATGTTCATACAATCGCAAGTGCTTCGTTGCATTCAAAATAATCATAAGTGACATGGAATGAATGATAATTCATCCATCACCGTTGCTTCTCCTAATCATCGCAGCTTACCCAATTCAAATTTTGTGTGGTTGCAGTATCTTCAGTAGAAGTTTCGTTTTTAGGAGCAATATAAAAATTAACTAACAGTTAACTCTTTAATATCTTTACTCCTACGGTTTGAACTCCTACCACCGTAGAAGTCGCAATGATAAATTCCAATAAGTTGATTTCTTCATTGTTTTAGAATCTACATTTTTCGCGTTGGATATATGGCAATTAGTATTTTCCATAATTATTTTTTATTCGTCCTTAATTATTCTGGAGTTTTTTGCAAGAATAGGCAAGGAAAAAATATCATTGCACACCATTAAAATTGGTATCTTGGTTGCCCATTCTTTTAACTGAATATTTAAAACGCTTTTCGTTGTTTTTTTCATTTTCAATCGCCGAACGACAGTGATTAGGATTCTAATTTTGTAATAAATGTTTCTAATGCAGAAAAACTTAAGAATTTAAAAGCTTCATATTTTTGGCTCTACCTTTAGATCACCTTGCTCGCCGTAGCAGCGGCTTCCTGCACTCTCGCTTTCCCCGGAGATCACTTCTCCGGTGCACCAGGGCATCACTTTTCCGGAGCTCCAGGACAACAATTCGATGGCCCTCCTGTAAGTAAAGGTCACCGAATAGTAAACTCCTATAATTACCTAAACATAATTTTTTTCTATTCCTACGCCAGAGTTAAGGAAAATTCACGCTGGAAAAGGTGAGTAAATAAAATTTTTGGAAATAGACCAATAAAATTTTCACTGGAGCATACATTTTTCAATCTGACAGCATTTTTATCTATTATTGAAAATATTTAGCAAAAATAAATGTTTTTATCGAAAAAACTAATAGGATTGTGCCCCTGCACTTTGAAGGAGACGAGAGCTGAGAGTTATTCATTGGATATTCGAGTACATGACTCTTCGTATGAAATACGCATTAAAGAATATCAGCAATCGCCCTGAGGTTATGTAAATCGCAATTGACTCGACTTTGCAGGCATATCCTAAGTACAACTATGGATACGACGTAGACTCCCCGCACACTGGTGATGTGAAGAACCAATGGGAGGAGAGAAATGGAGACGTGGTGAAGGGATCCTACCGACTGAGCGAGCCGGACGGCACCATCCGACAGGTTGACTACACTGCCGACGGACACAACGGATTCAACGCCGTCGTCAAGAAGCTCGGTAAGGCATCTCACCCTACCGTCGCCCATAGCCCCGCATACTACGGCGGCAATCAGTACGGACCTGGACATCCTGGTGGTGCCTCCTCATACGCTTCGGTGAATAACGACGCTGGGCACTACGGTGGGCCGCACCACGGATCTAGACTGTATGGAAATTCAAACTTCGGTTTCGGCCAAATTGGTGGCGGTCACCTTGGAGGCGGACACCTTGGAGGCGGACACTTAGGAGGTGGACACCTAGGAGGCGGACACCTAGGAGGCGGACACCTAGGAGGCGGCCTCCTTGGCGGTGCCACGTCTTACGCCAACGGCAACCTTCATTCTGTCGGAAATTACGGCGGTGGTGCTGGCGCTTACGGCGGCTCTAATGTTTACGGGAGCCACCTTGGAGGAGGTTATGGCGGTCCCTACGGAGGATATGGAGCAACTTCTCATGCCAACGGCAACAACCTTGCATTCAGCCATCACAATCACGGTGGCGGTCCCCATGGTGGTTATGGTAACCACGGAAACAACTGGTGATTTCTACGACGAGTGATGGAACGAGATTTCAGATCTCTTCGCAGAATCTCGCTGAACTAAAAGAAATCAACCCACGATGTTAATTCTGCCTTCGCCTCAGTATTTTCATTTATCCATTCAATGTTCCTATAATATCTACTGCCCCGAAAATTTGTCACCGTCATCAAAATAAATATTTTCTAAAATACGCTTTTGTTTTGTCTCTTAAAATTTTTCACACTCCATCGGATTTTTAGCTCATATGCAGACATAATTATTTAGTGCACATGCTTAAGGTTATACAAAAGGTGTTTTAAAAAGTAAAGATCATAAGATGCTGAAAGATTAGTTTTTGCTATATTTCCGAGGATTACTTACTGCTAACCTCACTGCACCTTTGAAATAATGACCTAATAAATCTCAAAGTGATAACGATATGTCTAAAACTATGTACAGCATAAATTATTACCCAAAATTTGGAATCACTGTGCAAAGAAGAAGCAAAATGTTTCCATAGCGCTGATAATATTTCACAAAACCTCAGGAATATGATGGTTAGGATCAATCAAAATAGTTTTAAAAGTGCTGGAGATATGAATTAATGCTTGGGGTTATAAACTTTTCAAATGCATTTTCATAATTACTAAATAACACAGTGCAAAAAAATGCCTGCGCTATATGAGTTTAGAGTTGGATAATTACCCAAATTTTAAAGGCTATTATTGGGATTAGAACGACTGAGAAATCGAAAAAAATGCCTATTACATTTTTAAAACATTTGGCCCTGATAAAGGTTTCAAACCCACAAATGTTGGCATTCAGTCTCACTACAAGTTCACTATCTCATATATCTCGTCAAGAAATCTTACATGAAAAAGGAGTGACTTTATCCTGAAGGGAAAAAATAATAATATATGATTACTTCCGTTTTACTTAGATGGAAATAAGGTACGAGGGTAATCCCAGGAGTACCCAACCCAACAAATAAAACACAACAATTTTGGAAAAAATGTCTTGTTTGTTCAACATAATCTCTTTTCAGATCTTTTTCCCAGTGATGTTCAATAAGTTCGATACCCTTTTGATAATAATAACTGCCTTTCTCCTCAAAATACCCACTGATTGCACACATAACTTCTTTACGGTTGGAAACTCTTTGACCACCAAAACTTTTTTCATATTTGCGAACAGAAAATCATCCTAGGGGGCTACGTTTTGCAAAAAGGGTGCATGAGGTAGAAGTTTAAACTTAAATTCATGAATTGGGCCATTGCAATAACGGATTTGTGAGCTGGTTCTTTGTCTTGATGAAATAATACTTTCTTCTTAGCCAATTGCGGACACTTTTGCTTGATTTCTTCGCTCAAAAGTTCCGATAAGTTTGCACAATACTCGCTGTTGATATTTTCTCCTTTTTCAAGAATATAAATGACAATTACTCCACGCGCATCCCAAAAAACCGACGCCATGACCTTGCCTACAGATGAAACGGCCTTCGCCTTCTTTGGAGGCGGTTCTCCCTTTTGTATCCATTGTTTTGTCTGTTCTTTTGTCTAGGGTGTCAAGTAATAGACCCATGCTTCATCCATGGTTATAAAAATTCTGCTTTGTTGCAGTAAAACTTTGCTTAAACCTCAATTGAAACACCTTCACGACACTGGTTTTGCTCGAGTGTGAGCAAACGGCACCCGTCTTGCACACAGCCTTCTCATGTGCAAAATTTCAGTTAATATGCGATGTACAAAACTTTTTCAAATGACTATTTGTCTAATAATTCGCGCACTTTCAGTTTACGATCATACAATATCACTTTGTGAATTTTCTTCGCCGTTTCTGGAGTCATCACGTCATTTGGTCGACCAATGCGATGCTCGTCTTGACAGGTCGTACGGGCTCGTTTAAACTCTGCTACCCAATATTTTACTGTTGTAAACGAAGGAGCAGATTCGCCCAGAGTAGAATCCAGTTCAGCTTTTATACTGGTTGACCTGAGACCTTTTAAATAAATATATTGTATCACATAACGATGACAAACTTTCTCCATTTTCACAAATTCACAGAAAACGTTCAATATTGAATGCTGCTAAACAAATACTAAACAACGTAGCATCTTAAAACTTGAAACATATGCTTTATAGATTGCGTAATTTCTAATAATGTGATACTTTTAAACAACTATCGCCAGCCCTAGGTCAGACCGGGTACTTTTAGGACCATTATTGTAAACCTTCTATCTTCTATTCTATCACATTGCATGATACGCTCATGACTTTTTCCAGGTAATATTCATGCACGGTTAATTCATATCAAACCGTTTTAGGTATTATGAAAACGATTTATTTAATAATAGTATCAAACAATGCTGCCATTCTTGTCATCTTTTGGTGGAGATTAAATCACAATTGATGATTATCATTTCTCTCCAAAAGGGTTGTAGTTATTACATGTAGAATTTTACATATTTCGCAAAGGCAGAAGCTGTAGCATGTTAAAATTTCTACAATTTAATGGATAACATGGTATTAAACACGTGGTTTGAACTTAATGTTCCGAAAGATCAAACTCACATCGTTCAAGAGAAATTATTGCTCAAATATAATAAGCTTAACAAGTATGGTGAGGAATTATTATGTACAAAATTCTAACATCTTTTCAACGATCGGTCTTACAGGGAGAAGTGAGGGCAATATCAAGATGAAAAGCGACCAACTGGATGCAAGCACAGAAATAATAAACAATGCGTAAGTCATGAGGGATAATAAAGTACATATATACTCGAATGCATACACGCGTATCATTAGAAAATAGTCAACATAGCGACCGTGCAATGCAAAAATATGATAAAAGTATCAGAGAGTATAAACTTTTTTGGAAATTTACTTCTTATTCTTGGGAAAATTTAACTGCACGGTCGACATCAAAGTCTTCACTTAAGAGACATATTTGAAAGGGTATGGTGCTAAAGTTATGAGCCAAGGTTCTTTCTCGAATATACCCGTATTGTTTCCAGAGAAAGAGAAATAATTTCAATCGAGAGATTTTTTCGCGAGAGTGACCACAAATGAATCAGCACTGTTCCTTCGGTACATATTCCCAAAGTCAGCGTTATCATGCTATTCAAAAAGCGAATGGAGAGATAAGATTTCCAAGATGTTGAGACATTTTTACGATTTCTCACGATGCTGATTGATGATAGAATGCTTGTATTTCCGAGCCCCGCATTTCGCAATATTACTTAATCCATTCTTTTTCAATTCCAATATTTCGCATTCATTTCGAGAAACAACTAATGTACCGTCATATCCTCTAGATATTTCCCACCCACTCCATATAAAGGGCCTATGCATTTATGGCCAGTAAGTCAAAACCCTTTAAATTCCATGCTTTCGAATTCTAACACATCAGTAACGGTCTCTGCTTTCGTGTTGGTAGTTGTGTCCTTTTCCAATCCAAGAACATGGCTGTTTTAGTATCAATGGTATAGTATGACAAACTTTTTTTCACAATTTTTTTTCGGAATAGAATAATTATAACATATCTCATAGAATATGTCAGCCGGGGAACACTTTTTCTCTCTGCAATATAGGATTTTAATAATCGTAGTAAAAGACTTGGCGGAAGTAGACGCTGGGTACGACATTTGAAAAAGAAACAACAGATAAGATTATTTTTTTAAATTACCAAAATAACGAATGAATGCAAGAAATAGAATTAAATTATGGTGCCAGGTATATCGAACTCCCATAACAACGTATACCTACGAATGAGTATACTAATGAAAACTCTTCTGAGATTGGAGAGAGTATCCTCTATATGTTTTCATTTTCCTCCTACAATTTCATCCGTGACCTCTCTTTTTCCTTTCTCCATAAGCAATATAGGCATAAATATTTCCTGTAGAATAAAAAGCGCTCGTAGGTCCCAACACACGGTAAACATGTTTTGAATTTTCGGATAATTTATGCTTGCGTGTTTTATGTCAATGAGATTTGGTGACCACGGCAGTTAAAACGACTACACATTGGCGAAAAATAAATGGTTTATTTGTTATTTAGTTTGGGTAAAATATTGGAAATGACCATTGATCGACCTATATAGTAGTATAATACTTTGGTTACTTTACCATTTTTTCGATTAACTCGGCAAGATGTTCAAAACTTAGACTAACGTTCAATCTGAAAATTTTTGAGAATATATTAGAAAATAGGATATAGATTGTTTGCAACTGTGTACATTCCAGGCAGAGTATGTACTCGTACTTAAATGAAGTTACGAAAAAATTAGGGCGATAAAGTTCAGAGTCATTCAGTTTATTACATACCGTAAATTAATCGATATTAGCATATGAAAATTTTAATTTAAAAACCTTTTAAATGCCTTTTTAATTGAATTACCAAGTCTATCACCAGTTAATAACTGTTTAATCATCATCACCAGTTTAGTACTGCTTGAAAGTATGATGAACATCTGTTGATAAAAACTTATATTGATTAATGCTTTGGTTAAACGCTTAATGGGGTACTATACCAAGTTCATACAATTTCGTCGCTATAAAGAGTTCCCTTTATTGTTCCAGGCTATACTAATTCGGATGTGGTAAACTAACCAAATTTGAAACATTAATCATTACTCCTTTTGTTAAAAGCCCATGGGAAGGAGAAATTGAGCTTCTTACGGTCTTTTTTAGATTGAGTATATGAAATAAATTTTCTATAAGCCGTAAAAGGCTTTTTACACCACCGCAAAAAGAAAACTGGTGGAATATTAAGCTTGATGCGGTGATTTAAGGAGAAAGTTAATCCCTCGCCAGTGATTAGAAGCACATCAAAATTTTTAAGACATTCACAAGCTCACAGGTACAAAGGGGTTTCCCGAATTGGCTTACAAAGACATTTGTAAGCCAATTCGGGAAAGGACTCCATTCGGGAACTTAAAAATATACACTGTCGCATTGGTTAGCCCAAAGCGGGTTACAGGGAGATATTCCCAACGCCAGGAACTGGCTTTGGGCTACCTTAACACCTCTCGCGTTTACGTTCGCGAAAGAGATGGAATAGGCTGCGTAATAATTCGAGGACGTTAATCCAGGCGTCAGATCCAAAATCCAGGATTTGGAGGAATAATATACACACACTCACCTCTCTCACTCACTCAGGTCTTACAGAAAAGCAATACCAATGCTAGGGTCTATGATATGTACCAAACCCTTTAATGACTTAATGACGTTGTCAAAAAGGAAAAGAGTAGGGATTTAAGACCATATCTCAAAAGAAAGAACAAATAGTAAATAAACGAGGAAGCAAAATAACACGAAAAAACTAAAGAAACACAACAGAGTGAAAAACAGATACGCGTATTTCGACCACAAGGTGGTCCTATACAGCACTCTGAAGGAGAAAAACCACTCCAACACAAGGTTGAAAAAACCCTTTATGGCTTAAGATAAAATTATTTCAAATATTCAGTCTTAAATGCGCATGAAGAAACCAGAGTACTAAATTATTCCTCTCTTTAGCAATAAGCGCAAAACGTCGGTAGGTATCTTTCTTCTGAAAATGGTATATTTACTCATTTCTCTACTTAGGTATTGTATTGATGACAGAGTATTTGATTACCATTTCAGGTTATTTTTCTGCTTGCTATAACAACAACTGCCGCTGATAAATACATGAACCATTACCATGGAGACTTCAAAGATGACTATAATTCACACGAGGTAAGTATCAAGCAACATACATTAGGCCATGATAGCTTTGAAAACATATTGATATTATTGATTATTTTAACCATACATGCCGTATTTGTATTGGCATACTAATATAAATTGGGGCGTGTCAGTCCAGAGATTAGAATGCTGGGCTACGAACAGGAGGGCTCCGGTTCGATTCTTGGAAACACCTCTGGGGACCCTCATCTTTAACCATGCTCATTTTTTATTTTTGAGTATCCATACTCATTTTTTATTTGTTATTTTTTGAGTATCAGATATTCTTAGAAAATCACTGCCGTTACAGAGAAAAGAACTGGCCAGGATGTGTTAATTTCACGCGGGATTTGCATGGGATGAGCTTTACTCTCATCAATCAAACCAATCTTTGGGTTAATAACAGTGGTGTCGGGAAGTCAATCCTAATACGTTTCAATAAATCTAAGTATGCAAATAAACTTTTATATCTTACTAATTATCTTGTAAAATTATTGGGATAAACACATTTCAAATTTAACTACTGCAGATTTCCAGTAGTCACTAATGCACATTTAGCACTAAGTCAGCCATCTATTGCATGCTGTGTAGAAAGGACAGTTATGACACTACGAGAATTAAACTTTTCCTAATTAGTTAAACTTAAAAATCTTAATGTCATCATTAGCGATAGCGCACAAAATAGGTAAAATTTATTCTATCGCTGATCTAAAATATCTCAAAAATGGCACAGATCTGAAGTAATTTCTAAATAACCATTCATGAATAAACAAAATTTTGAAATTTATTAACTTTCGACTTTATAATCTTCATGTTATAGTCAACGGGTAACTTTCCGAACGCGCCGCTATACTTCAAAAACGGCAATCTTTTGGAGAATGCTGCCCATAGTTCAGGAGATGAGCGCCTTCCAGCAACATCATTTGCCGAGGTCAATCGAAATTTCGGTTACCTGAGAAACTCTTACGGCGTCAAGATTAACCACATCGTTGGATCGCCGATTCATGGGTGCAAAAAGTATAATGGATTCCATCCCTATTTTGATGAGGACTTCAACCGCATACTCCTGAATTCCCGGCATGAACAGTTTCCTTACCTGAACAGATATGAGTACTTCATTAACCATGGAGGATATAACTCGAAAGACAATCAGTATGAAAACAGATTTCCATTTCCTTTTGCTATTACGGGGAGCCACATAGGAACAATTGAACAAGATATTAATTACGCCAGAACGACAAACCCTTACAACTTTCCCGTAAATGGTATTTTTCCTGTTAATTACTTAGATATATCACCTATTACGCATTTTTCCTTGCAAAAACCCCTGAAGAATCCGTTCGCCATCTCTTACGCAAACTGGGGCTGAAGTCAAAATAAACTGATTCAGATGAAATTGTTTTGAAATGTCTTTGTAAAAAAGTAATTACGTGGAATTTTTTCAAAATAAAAGGCATTGTGGGGTAATGAGATTCTGATCTAAAAGCACATATGCAAGGTTTATTATTAGCATGCACGCAATTCATATACATTATAAATAAAGATATATTTACTGTCTATAAAATGGTGAACCATATTTGCTAGAAATAATATTGAAACAATTTTTGTAAAACTATGAGCTCTTTTATGTTTTATTCACTGAATGTGTTGAAAAAATAATTATTTTAAATATCGCACTACCTTGTAATTATTTCAAAATTTCACCTGTATTAACAACAATGTCATTTTGGAATCATAATTATAATTCATGATTTAACAAAACGCTTGCCTTTATTATTTCACCTATACATCTATTATAATCCTCCAAACAGAATCAGATTTCTCCGACTGTAAAAAAATTCTGCCCCAAGACAAGCCATTAAGTTATATATGTGGCAGTAATTATTAGAACACCATTATGCCATTCCCTTCAAAATTCCGCGAATAAAGTATTTTACGAAGTTTTATTTGAGTTTAAAAGGGAATATGAAAACCAATTTTACATCAAGCGGTATTGGAGACAATATGACTTAGACTAATTTTATCAATGAACTCCACCCAACATAACGTTTTAATGAACTTAAGTCTACCTTGAGTGAGAAAGGGAGGGTCATAAATATAACTGACAGCCTATTACACTTATTTTAAAGCACTTTTCCGAGCTATTACGTATTTTATTTGAATTGCCTTCTAGTAGCCGAATGGACAATATTCATGCTAATAAATTATATGCATTATAAATTTCTATACTTGCAAATATTTACCAATTTTTTACAGCGTATTTGGTGCCTTCCTAGTATATTAAACCATTTCTAGTATATTTAATGTTCAAAATATTTTTTCATAATCACATGTAACTGTCAACCAAATAATTATTTAAGACTCTTCAATGCAGCATAAGTTATTCTTAAACGTTTCGATTTTCCTAAAAAGATATCGATCAAAGTTAGCCGTGTAATTACGCCAGGGTCTTTGCATTAAAACGTTTCATCCATTCAAGTATTTTTAACTGATTTATATGAAAGAGAGACCCTTATAATGTTCTCGAGGAAATTCATCGAAATAATTTAGTGTGACGCAGTAGATAACAATCAAAGAATGAAATTAAGCAAGACCTGAGCTCACCTCCCAATGCCAGGTAGCGGAAAAACATTTTTAATTATCAAAGCATTCCACCTACTCTTTCTTTTTCAGAAAGAAATTACGCGCCTCAAAGAACTTTACGAAACATTTAAGTTATAAATGTGGAATGGGCCCCTTATAAAATGCGACTGGTTCATCAAACGTGTAGTGCCGGTTCTCTCACCTACCGGAGAGCATATATTTTACGTATCAAGGTTAAATATGCTGCCTCTTAAGGTAAGATATATACCATGCTTAACAGAAACTGTTGGGCACTAAAGATAACAGCGAAAATGCTCTTGTTTGACCAAAAATATAACGGTTTCATCTCACTTTCAATTCTTGAAAGCAGGTATCTAAAAGGCAGTAAACCTTTGCACTAATGTGAGAAAATAATTGAAAATCTTTATAATTTTCATTTATATTTACTGGCGAATACAAATCTGGTGAATTTTCCATAATTAGATAAAATTAAAACAAATGGTATTACACAACGTTTTACCTTACAATATGAAGAAAAATTATTGCCTAAATTCTTTATATTTTATTGCAAGTACCTATAATGTGAGTAATTTTTATAAGCCCAAAAAATTATACTATTGAATCAATTTTGAAGGAAACATTTTATAGTGAAGTATACACGTAGATGAGAAAAGAGCAATAAATACGTCATGCTATATATAATAATACGAAATCATGAAACTAGAAATTTGAAAAAAGGAAATTCAAAGAATCATAATAACAGACGTAATAGGGTGGGAATATGCGTTAGGAAAAACGCAAAAGGAATATCTGAAGGTCAAATACAGAAACACCAAGTACGTAATTTGTGCTCTCATTTAATGACCTAGCTCATATGTTCGTCACATGATAATGATGTAAAAGATTAGAAGATACCTGGTAATTCAATAGCTTTGCATTTAGTTAGCCGATTGAATGATTCTTTTTTATGCCAAGTATATCTAGAAAAATTTCAGAATTCGCTCAATCGGTTTGACAGATATCAATGAAAGGAAATCATAGATCAAGGGGTAGTAAAACAATACTTTTTATCCATCCACGAGTTTGTCAGAGCAATTGAATGCCCCTGCAAATTATAAGACGACAAGGTTCGTTGGAGATAATTAATAATCATCAATACAGAAGTCAAAACTTACCACATTGTGAGAAGGAACTGTATCAGACAAGCTAATAGCTTGTATACTCAAGCTTGAAAATTCAAAATCAATCGTATTCCTATGGCGTAGACATTCTTTTACGTTTACTTTCAGGTGATTTTGACTCTCACCTCAATAGCAGTCATGGCCAATGCTAACCCTGGGGGATATCTCTACAACTCTTCACCATCGATTGGACACTATGCCGGAAATTATGTAAGGCATGGACTAATGGATGCTACATTGGTTTGTTATTAGTTATTGATTTTTCATCTTCGAATTTTCAAAATTGGATTAAAATAGTGAATAATATTTCAGTCCCAAGGAATTAAATGACAGTACTACCATTAAATTCATAACTACTAGTTTGGATGATAAATATACCTTAGAGTCAATACCACCAAGATAAAAAGATGTGAATTTAAACAATAAGTGGAGTTTCTGTAAATTGGGATACAGATCAGGCGCTTTCCAGCACTGGATTCTTGAGGAAATAAAGTGGATATCAAACACCACATTTAACCGTTTCATTTTCCAATAAGTAATTTTTACTGATAATCACATTCTACGGAATCATTCGAACTAAAATTGTAAATTTCTATTGAAACACGTCAAGGATCAACATTTAATTTACCCTGCAGAAATATTCACTGTAAAAATGGAATCATTCAGTGTGTTTATTTATGTTTAAACACAAGAAATAGCTTTAATCCCAGTGAATAACAGTAATAGCCCAATTACTATTGGACTACTAACATTCTCCAAAACTAATATCATTCAGTTAGGGAAGTAATTGAATTATTAAAAAAATAGTTAAATGATTTTTTTTAAAAAAGAGTATATGCAAATCTAATTTGGGGATTCAAAAATGAGCATAATCTTTACTCAATCCTCTACTGCAAAATTGTCCATATCCAGGCATACCCAAAATATAGCCACAGCCATGAACTCAACTCCCTTCACAATGGCGACGTCAACCATCAATGGGAATCACGCCACGGCGATCTGGTGAAGGGATCGCATAGGCTGAATGATCCCAATGGTACCATCAGCCAAGTTGATTACACAGCGGGCCGGCACAACGGAATTAGCGCTATTGTCAAAAAAATAGGAAAGGCAGCGCAACCACCGACAGTGCATCGTGATGGCCCTAATGCATTCAACGGACCGTATTTTGCCCGAGAACTCTCGTACGTAAGCGGATTTAGACACGCCATTGGTCATTACGGAACATATCCTCGCTGAGATCGCAATCGGAAATCTTTCTCAAATGTACTGATTGTCCAATATGAATAAAAGTGATGAATGAAACAATGCATTTTTTGTTGCAAATAAAAAATATAATAATTTCCCCAAAATACTTGAGCATTGGCTTCACATATGGGTCAGCGTAATTTACCAAACCTAAAATAATGACCAACATTCCCACCAACATGTTTTATTCCTACGACATAAAAAACAGAAATTTAATATCATGATGATGAATTCGAATACTTACTCAAATTCACCGTCAATATTGGAAGTCACTTACAAGTACTTAAATTTCTTTCATCCATGGGGAATAACGTGGTTTACCAAGTAAGGTTTTGGAGATAATCTGAATGCATTTTTCCGGGGCATTCGATTACAAATACAAGTCACAAGTAATGAATATCTTGACTATTAAAACATAAAGGTAGGAAAATAAGTTATTTTCGTAATACAGGTCTCATAAAGTAAACAGGTAATAATTTTAGTTTCTTAAACTATAAATTATTATTTAAAATGTTTAATATTATTAAAAATATCAAGCCATTCAAAATCGTAAACTGTCGTAAGAGTATTTTACGATTTCCTCATAGACAACTCGTACCATTCGTCACTTAGCGTCAGTTGGCACTTATTCTTGGTGCATTCCATTCAAAGCCAGGTTTAAAATCCAAATGGCTATTTTTCGTTTTTTTAAATCTAAAATTCGTAACTTCACTCATCAGCCATAATTAATGCGGGAATATGATAACTATACCATATTTCTATTAACTCTTTTCACGTTATACGTCCCTAATCACTGTTCCATCAAAATTATCGGTACCAATGGAACCAGCTTCCATATACACAAAGTTATTTATTTGTATGTGCTAGATGGTTTTTTATTGAACCATGAAGAAGACACGGTAAAGAAAATACTTTGTTTTTAATCGCACGCTTTATTATGCACGATATAGGTATTGAATGAAAAAGTCATCATCAGGTAGGGCCTGATGATGGCTCTGTAAGTCGAAACCTAGGTCGGCATTAGTAAAACGTATGCGGAAGAACAAAATATTTTCTTTTCCAGTATGAATCGCTTTCAAAAAGTAACGCCTCCAATCATTCTATTGGTAAATTTGCCGTAATATACAACGCGCTTGTAACTTTTGAATCAGAACTTTAAATACTTCAAGGTCTGATGTTCAGCGCGTAGCTGATATTCAGCTAGCGCGCCAAGTGGACAGAATGGAGTTAAGAGTAAAGTGATCTACCAATTTTCACTGCGATACAAAATAGAGCACTTGAGCATTTAGTTTCACAGGAGGACTAATACATTTATATAAAACTAAATTCGAACGTCAGTATCAACTCATTTAGGAATTTCATTATAATAAAATTGCAATAACCAAGTGAACATCCAATCATACACTCAATATTTCTGTTAAATCTACATTGCTTCAGGATATATCTTTCTTTAAGGATCCATCTAGCAAAAGTTTTTCATGTTTAACTTTCAGAAACAACAGGTTCTACCGGAACATATCTACGTTGTTAACTTGTTTTCATTATTTTAAATAATATTCTGAATTCTAATTGATTGGAGACTCTTTTATAGGAATGCGTATTTAACCGTTTAAGCGTCTTTCGTCATTGATAATCCCAAAATAGGTAAACATACATGTATATAGTTCATTGGATTAAGGGTAGACGTAATCTATTCATGCCAATCACAAATAAAATTCTCATTTAATTAACTATTCACCTAGGAAAAATAAAAATTCTCAATTTAAATCACCCTTTCAATTGAATAATTTCATAGCTTATAGATAAATCAACATTTGTGAATGAAATTGTGTACAATTTAAAATCCGTTTTAAATAGGATTTTTGACTTATTCTCGCAGTCATTATTTCCTAAAATATGGTTTTTAAATCGTATGGAAACCACTTCAAATACGAAATTGGCGCAATTCCAGGTAAATATCACAGGTTCTCTGTGAAACTTGTCGCTGAGGAGTCCTACAATGAAGGAGATGGCCCTAGACATAGACGGTGATTTTATCCGATCAGTTGATCGACGTTTCACACCACACTTCGCACACCAAAATCACTATTCAGATCTCGTAGAGATTGATGGCAACTATCCAAAAAATGCACATCCGCCACAAAGAGAAATGTCTGGTAACTTATCCCTGGAATCTTGTGTGTATGTAAGTATGATAAAAATATCCGGCACGTAGACAAATTCGTAATGCTTGTGCAAATATTACATTATTTTGAAGACTGAGAAGATATTAAATCATAAATTATAGTTTCTATGAACAACTTTTGTCAAATTTTCGTTTTTATAATATTTAGCAATGAAAATGCCAGTAATCGTTTTTTATTCGTTCGTGAATGCCAACTGAAAACATGTCGTGGCAGCGCCATTTAGTATTAAATTATTTACCAGCTACTCTGCAGAAAATACCGGGATACCTTTAAAGACTTGGAACTGAGTATTGAATAATAAATCACAAGTTTCCCACAACATGCACGAGGTTTCATCCTTAAAAATTAAGGAAAATGGAGAATACAGGTATACCTAAAAGAAATATCGACGCCTTCTATTTTGCAAGGGTGTTTTAGCTTCAAGATTGAGATACTCGATTACATATTATTATAATTTTCGGGAAAAAAATTAAAAATAAATAATCTATGTTGAAATTGCCTTATAATTGGCATTAAGAAAAATGCATTTGAATAAAAGTTAAGTATATTGTAAGAAAACAAACAAATTATTGTAACTATCGAACACATCATGAACTTATCGATTTAAAAACATAAAGCAAAAGAGCTTAAAAAGAAATATTCGTGATGCTTTTTACTCAACACTGGCTAAATAATTAAAACGAAAAAATCGCATAAAATCTACCATTTTAAATCATTTCAATACAATATGAAAAATACGCAGAGAAATATCTTTGGCATAAAAAACGTTTTATATAAATAACGATTTTTAACCAATGGAACGTAATAACATCATGAAAAAATGTGCATTACCTATGAAAATGAAATATTTTTCTCCGATTATTTTTATCAACATCGCAATCATACGCTAGCTTCTCATCAAAAGGAAGGTTCACTAAATTAGTTGCGAACCAACGTAAGAAATTTACATAGGTAGTTATCGTAATCCCATATTCTAAGCATCAAATATATTATCCATTTGCAAATTAATTTTACTAGTCCCAGAGAAATGCTCTCACATTTTTGCATGCTAAAGACGACATACATTTGTCAGAATTTATTTGCCAGTTTCCTCAGTTTTTATAAGGCGTTTCCATGACTATTATAATCAATAATTTAGGTTTCCCAATATTTCATTTATTGGCGTCACTGTGTTTGGCATCGCCTGCATATAGAACCTCATCAAGAAGTGAAATACAGACCCTGTAATTCACACGGCTTGCGGACACGAAGAGCCTTCCCTTCCGGTTGTATCAGGCCGCTTGGTGGCAAGGTAATGGGTGGCACGGGAAACGAAGTGCGGAACTACGGTGAACCCTTATAGTAAGATACGTTTCACCCTCCAATAAATCGTTAATGAGAGGAGAAGGAGCTCAGAGGTGAAGGCATTTGGAAGATTTCCAAATCCGGAAAAGTGAATTAGACGAAGAAAATACGTTGAACTTTTCCAGACGTTTCTCCAGAGGAATTGAGCCTAAATATGAGCCCAGCAATAAAACCGAATTTCACAACTCTCGGATATGCAGAAGAGAATGGCTCACCTTTCATCAGACAGAATGGAAACGAGCGCGAAAAAAAATTAAGAATCACTTCCGATTTACGAATAACACGCACAAATGGATTTCTCGTTTTCCAATTTCCATCATCGTATCAAAGCCGCCATCAATCAATCGTGCGTTTCTCGCTTCTAACTGCCCAGGACATTATTCGATACGTGTGCGGCGTGGCCAAATCCCGCTTCTTTCCCTCCTCCCTTTTCAAATTTCCTGCAAGATCCTTCCGCATGGTTCTGGACCAATGCCGAAGAATCCTGTCGCATCGGACATTGGAGAGTATAAATTACGGGTGAACATTAGCAATGCTCGTCATTCAGCGTCTGTAATACTTACTCAACGGACGGAGAAGGTACACCACTATGATGTTCGCGTACAGGCAGGTAAGGACATAATTTCATTTCTCCCTTGATTTACCATTTTATTCACTGATGGTGAATATATAGTAACTACCAGTATTACATTAAGCATTAATGAATTAATAATAGAGTGATGACACTAATTGATATCTCTATTTGTGATACTTGTTACAAGGTTTAAGATCTCTAGAACAAGTCCGATATTCAAATACTTTATAGCATAGGAGTAGAAGACTATTATTTTTTTATCCTAATATTACATTTGATTTATATTTTACAATAATATTTTACTCATAAGTTCTTTTTATATTTATGGCATTCATACAATTTATCATACCATGGGAAAAGACTTTTAAACCTTAACACTTCCCGCTAATATGACTCTTTGAATATTTCCATTTTATAAAGGTAGCAAATAAACATGTCTAATTTGAGTGCGAGCATTATTAGTAGGAGCTTAGGAGATAATATTTATCGGTTCAACTGAGATAAGGACTTTCTGCCCATAGACGACAGGGGGACTCTAGACTTGAGGCCTTATTGCCAGGTCGTATTAATTTTGTACTTTGTGTATTGTACTTCATTGTATTGTGTCAAAATCATTTTGTATAAAATTTTAATAAGAATTTATTTGTAATTAATCTAGTTTTGATGGTACATCTGATTTATAATTTTATTAGCCACTATTCCTAATCAAAAACCATTTTCATATTCCGCTTGCTTCAACCGATGTCTTCTTAAATGCTTAAATGCATTTAACAACGTTAGTTGTGCTGATTATATGTATGTATGTATGTATATATATATATATATATATATATATCATATTGTATGTTAATAATCTTTTATTCAATAACCCCTTGCAGATTCTAAGTTTGATTGCTTCTCTGGTTGCTATTTCCGCCGCTATTCCTCTTGGGCATCATTATGAAGGAGAGCAATCCGAGGGGCATGATGTTTATCATCACGTAAGTAACATCACTCTTTATAAATTGCTATTTATTATTTCAAAAGCCTTGTTTTAAAGATGTTTTCAAATTACAATTCGATAATGTATTACTCTGGAGAAAGCGACGACTATTTATACCAATTTAAGTAATATTTCATGTCGATTCAATTTCAATTGTTAGCAAGGTTTTAAAAAGACATCTCATGATTTATTAAAATTTTATGAAACTTATAAAAATATGTGAACATGAGATTCAGCCTGATTTAACAGCTTTTATTCATTGAAATCTTGCATGCCCTATTTTTATGTCAAAATATAGAATAGCGTCTCAAACGTGACTTGGTGAAAATTCTCTATTTCATGTCACTAAAAGATAAAATGTGTCATTTCAATAAAATTTAACAGTTCTATCATTTTGTTATAAGGGATATCAAAACTCCTCTGATGTAGCGAGTAGAGTATTGAAACAAAAATTTAATAAAAAAACATCTTTCAGGCTCATCCCAAATACCATTATGACTACGCTGTCCACGACCTTCACACCGGTGACGTGAAGAACAAATGGGAGACTAGGGATGGAGATGTAGTCAAGGGATATTACAGCCTCAACGAACCAGATGGGACAATCCGGAAGGTAGAGTACACAGCAGACAAACACAACGGATTCAATGCAGTGGTCAAGAGATTAGGTAAATCGTATCATCCAGAGCCAGTGAAACATCAACTTAATTATGGAGGTCATAATTCCTTCGCGGAAGGGAATCTTGGAGGATATGCATCTACCGGCGTAGAAACCTTTGGATCCGGCGGAAACTATGAAGCATCATCGTATTCTAATGCTAACTTACATTCATTTGGACTTCATGGAGGTTACCATTAATTGAAATAGTCTACCACCATTCATGTTTAATATTAATAATATACCCCATTGCCATTTTCTTGACCTATTATGTAAAATCGAAAAGATATGCATGATGTTTTTGTTAATAAAACCTTAAAACTATATATATGTTCTCATAAGATATTATAATCCAAAATAACGTGAACCTTTTGGCATTAAAAAAATGATTTAAATGCAACACATGAAAATTTAGCACGCAAAGATAAGTTTAGCGGCACAGTTGACGGACAACTTTTTTTTTCTAAAAAGAGTATAACGTGTGAACGAAAAAAATACACTCCCTAATGCGATGAAACTTATAAAATTTGGAAAAGATGAGCGAAATCATGAAAGCTATATATTAATTATCACACCATCAAATTGATTGTAAGAATTTCTCACTAATGACGGTGCTGCAAATATAGCGATATTTATACTTTTGGCTG
Organism: Hetaerina americana; assembly: GCF_022747635.1. Classification (NCBI taxonomy): domain Eukaryota; kingdom Metazoa; phylum Arthropoda; class Insecta; order Odonata; family Calopterygidae; genus Hetaerina; species Hetaerina americana. The sequence continues at coordinate 38,818,423 of NW_027286181.1, forward strand.
TGCACTTCGTTTACTGCCATTTTTATTCAGAAGCATGAAACATCTTGTAACTTTAAAATGATGCAAATTTTAGTGCTACACTTTTCATATTTATCTTCATTTGTCGGTTCTTGAGTAGAACCTATAATATATATTACTTTCATAATAACTATGGTTGGATTACAAGTGGAAAATGTTAAGCGTGCTAATTTTTATGTTTTGAATTATAAATGTCACCTGGGTACACCTTAATTAGGGAAACTCGGAAGTTAACACAAATTAGGGCCTTATCTAAGTAAACCAAACACCATCTCACGAAACTTTTATCATGTTCTGGTGAAGTCAAGAGTGGAACTGTGTAAATTAGCGCGACGATGCAAAGAAGATAATGCGTGCAAAAACAATTGAAGCTATAATTTAGGAAGTGGCGTAGACGGAAGAAACGGCCACGGTCGGAATCATGTCCATCCAGCCGATGCTGCAGCTTAAGGTGAGACGCTTTCAGAGAAAGATCTCTATTCCTTAGAATTCCTTCTCGGTGGGTTGCTTTAATTCATCCATCCCATTAATCGAGTAACAAGAAATCGCAAACTTTCGCAAACTGATAACCAATCTAATTGTGAAACCTAACTAAAACCGAACTTTACCTAACCACGAACCGATAATTGTAGACAACTGATTATGCAATATCAGGATGGTTTTGCATAAATGTTAAAATTTACCTATTTTATAATCTTGAGTGAATTTCCTGACTTTCGTCATTTTATTGGAATCATCGGAATGGAATATTTTTTAGGAAAATATGAGGATCACATGCATCAATTTGTGGTAAGATTTCTCATACATTATTATTTTGCTTTAAATAAATCAAAAATATCACCAATATTGATATGCATCCAATAATTTTTTAAACTTAAACCTGCTTCTCCGAAAGAATTTACCAAGGAAACAAACTACGGTGTTACACTACTCTACTAGTTCACAGCTATACGTAGAAAAGAAGGAAGAAAAGAGATATGTTGACTCACAAATTATCACCTATTGAACAGATCTTTACAAACGATTCAAATAAATTGTCTATGTGTATAAAAATGCATCTAAGTGCAAAAATTATGATTTGCTTCTTCGCATTACCACGAACTGAGAACCATTTGTCAACGATAAAAGCAAATATACAAGTCCTCTTAAATAAAATATGAATAATACTCAATACTCTTGCATGTGAACTTCATAATACAGATGTAATTAAGTGTTGATACAACATTGTTATTAAAAATCTCTTAATGGCAAAAGTAGAGGACGGTGTGAAATGATTCGTATAAGTTAATGTATTGTCATTTTTTATACTAATGTAACAATTTTTACTGGCACACCATTGGAGAAAGGATTGAAATAATAAATCTGTATTGATCACCAAAGTAGTTCCCACTGGTGATCACCAAAAATACGAAATGGCGTACGTACTCCCTACTAGGCGTATCGAAAAATGGTTAACAAATTTTCACGGTGTCTAAATGTATATTTATATCGGAAGCTCAGAGTAGATTTTTACACGTTTAATATTGTTTCAATATTAATATATATTTTATTTATTATTCCATAATACAAACTAGATCTTACTACGATGGAGTGAAAGCTTTTACTAACAAAGCATTGCTAAACTTCCCCATATACAACGACCTTGCCATAGTGGAAGGACTTGCGCGTTCTGAGACCCCAGAGCTGAATTGGCGGTACTGATCACCATTTCTCCCTGTAGGGTTATCAGTTGTAGGTCGAATTCAAAGAATCAGTTAAAAGACCCCACAGCGTCAGCTGATCAGTGAGGTGGCTGCAAAGGAGTGTGGTCCCAGTGGGGTAAGTCATGGTATCGCTAGAAATTACTTTTGAGGAAGGCAATGGAAAGCTACCTCAGTTATTAATATCAAGAAAATGTGAAAAAAAATATTGGAAAGATTCCTGGAAACTACGAGACTTCGACCCCTGTGCCGTGTGTCGTGCACGGCAAGGGATGAGGCAAGAAATACGCAGTCATCACCAACACAAAATCCTTAAGAAGCGAAATCCACAGCAGCAACAGCTGGTAAGAAGACACAGAAGAGGACCAAACCGGTTGAAATGGCGACTTAGAACGTTATAACGACGTTGAAAACAGATATTAAAAAATATAAAGCGGGAGATGAGAAAGGAAACGATTGTGTGTGTGGAGATTGATGGAAGGCGGTGAATACTGTAGTGTCAGCTCTCGAATATGTTATATACTGCGGATGGAAAGTGAGCCGGCAAGAGGGGGGGCAGTAATATTGATGAATGGTAGGAAATATCGTGGTAAAAATAAAACGTGAGTGATTTTTGCAACCATTCGTGAGAATATTACGGGCAGAGGTAAAAGCTGAACAGATGAGCATGATTATTATAGGCCAAATGCCAACGAGAGACTACGAGGTGATAAAAATGGATATGGTATATGTTCAAAGCATACGTCTATGGAAAGGTATGAAATGGCCCAGTAAATATTCAAAATCGATGAAAAGAGCTCATTTGGGTAATGATTTTAAGCCTGCAGTTTTGGACGGAAAGAGAATAGAATATCGTAAAATAGAAGACATTTTAAGCTAGAAAGTGCTAAAAGTGAATTTAATTTTAATAATATTAACTTCGGGTTAATAATAGCTTAAGGGTTAAAGAAGCCGTGGCAGGAAGAGTTTTTATATTTTAATTCCTTGCATATATGATATAAGTATTTGGCCGGAAGATTTATTCAGATAATTATTAGTCTCCATTCCATAAAAGAAACAGGCAGCAATAGGTTTGAACTTTAAAGCATTATGTTTGATTTCGACCATAGCTAAATTGGTACTTTGGTTCATCAATAAAAATATGGATAGAAGAACAAGTGATTACGTAGGAGACGGTCACTTTTTGTTCAGAGATCGGCGAGGTACGCCTGATGCCATAGCAGTGAGGAGGTTACTAATATAAAGGAAAATAAAAGTACACTCAGGATTCAATTGTTTGTTTCGCGTATATGGATAATACATTGGATAGAGTTGATTGGGTTGAATAAATTAATTTTTAACAAAAAAATAAGAGTAGATTAGATGGATAGATTATTTACCTGCAACTTCTACTGTGAATCTGACGGTCAACAAACTTTGAAGAATTGGAAACTACTATATACAAAACTAAATTGAAACAAATACCACCTTAGGTAATAAGGCCGCTTAGGCACGAGTGGCGGATTGAGCTCCGGGATGGGCAGAGCCAGACAGGGCAGTAAGAGAGTGTCCTTTATCAATTCATATCTTCATTACATATGTACAAATAGTGGTAAATGAGGCATGGGAAGACCTGGCGGCAAGGTGGCAAGTAGGTGAGGGACCCAAAATATTAGTTATATTTGCAAATGATCAAACTTCAGTTATCCAGTCAGCCAAGTTTTCAATCACGCCAAGCGTATGATAAAATAAGTATTGTGAGCGACCAGTCTTTGAAGAGAATAATATTTAAAAATCCAATTTTATGAGGTTTTTGACAAAAAGGATGTCTAAATTGAACTTTTAAGTTAGAGGGAAACGATTGGACCTTTTATCACTAGCGTTGAAAATATTTTGGATCAAGATGGTAGAATTAGTGCGGGCGTAAAAAGAAGAATTGCTGTAGACAAAGAAAATTACCTCAGGAGTAATTAGTTGATGGCACGGGCGTAGAGTAAGGATGTTAAAAAAGATTTATGAAAACTTTAATATGTCGCGTGGTTCCATACGGCGTGGAAACGTGCCGTCATTGAAGTCGGGTCGTTGAAGCAATGTCGTCTTAACTGAGACGCGTGCATCGCAGGATTTTCAGGTGCGGATTTAAAGAAGGATGGATAAGGTAAAACCGATGAGGATAACAAGCACATTACTAAGCATGGAAGGAAAGGAGAGAGAAGGAAGGAAGAGAAGAGTGAGGGAGAGGGGAGGATCGTTCAGATAATCAAAATGAGGCAGGGAAGTGGATACAGATAATTTTGTTTGGCGATGGAATTATAAAGACTACGACTGAGTGGAGAAGGTTACGCAGGCAAAGAAGAGGAGAGAAAAGGATGGAAATGTTGGACACAAAAAGAGAAGTGTTATAACTTCGGGTTTAAAGAATAGTTTGTATTTATCGTAAGGTCTCAGTTGTATCTTGTAACGCGAGGTAAATAAATGTATTAATAACTAAAATTGGCAGAAGACATGGACAGTAACTATACAAACTCTAAAGAGACACTGGATAGCCTCTTAACTTTGCTTGCTTGCCCAGACTTCTGTATATATTTAGATTTCAATTTTGTTCACTAGAATTGTATTCATTTTTATAGTTCTTTTTAGACCAGTATGCTAGAAGTTGTCCATTGCAATTTCCCCTCCTTTGAACAATTTGAAACTAACACCGTTAAACTAATACCGACAACCACCCTTCTCTCCAAACATGGCTCCTTCCGACTTCTGGTTGTTTCAGAAATGTAAACCGCCCTTGAAAGGGTCCCATTTTGAGAGCAGGGAAAAGGTGGCGGCGAGAATGAACACTAATCCAAAAAGAAGTCTTTCAGAAGCGCTTTCGCCAGTGGAAAGATCCTTGAGTCAGGTGTGTAGATGCGCAAGAGGCGTTTTTTAAAGGGAATTAGGATCCCAATCCTGTCATATGAATAATATATTTTTCCGACCAAAGGCTGAACTGTTTTTCCAAAGATCTTGAGCATACGTCTAATCCACGGTACAAAACACGGTACATCCATTTTTTTGGTCACAACGATGCACATCACCTTTAGTGATACCAAGTTCATCAGAAACTACGCAAAAATTTAATCTGTAATCACAGTCCAACACAACCTTCACTCTTGCAAGGTTTTCGTCATTTTTTGCGGTGGAAGAGCGTCATGAACGTTTGGTGGTATGTATCGGGTACGCGGTATGAGTGCTATGCTGAGCGATGGATTTCATTATAAGTACAACCTATAATGTGTTTGCCTTTCCTATATATGAGTATTTTCCTTATTGTATTTGAAATTTTTTAGCATGATTTCCTCGATGAATAGGGTCCTACTGGAGACAATTTTAGAAATGGAAAATAACTTGAATCTAGTGTTATTGGATATTCCTCGCGTCCAAATTGCAAATAAAACTTTAAAAATTAAATATTGGATCACTGCGGAGTGCTCGAAGTGATAATCCCTCCCTGATTACTACCAGGTAAACACGAACATTCCAAACCATTCTTAAGCAACAGATCGTTTACTCACAGAGTATTTTCTACGATATTTCCTCGGTTAAAATATAGGAAATATCAAATTATCACTCTCCCTAAAAATGAGAAGAGAAAAATTTATAGCTGTAAAGAGTATGTAGTTTAAAATTTTCTTTGGAGTTGATAAATCCATCATTCTTTAATATACTCAGCAGTAAGATCCGTAAACTAATCATATTTGAAATAAGTCAGTGAAACTTACCCTATGACATAACCACTAATTTGGATTTAATATCATGCAATTTGGCGTTGCTTTTAGGTCATGAAAGATGCATAATATCTTGTTGTACACTACAAGTATTCAGGTTCCAACACAACTCTTGACCACATATATTCTTATAGTTTCGGTAAATAGAAAACCTGACGCGCAGTCAAGCGAAAAGTACAGCATTAGAGGTAATATCAATGATATTTAAGAATGACAAAGATATTTAAACAAACCTGTAAAGAGTGCCAATGGTGATAGTAATGAGTATATTTCTACATAAAAATGGCGATCCAAGAAAACTCTGAGTTACCAAATAGGAATGTAAGGTACGCTCTAATCCATAAACCTTTGGGAAGAAGAGGTCAAGCTTTTCACAATATACATTCACCAAAACTTAGCTATAATAGAAAGTGAGAATCAGAATGGCATCATTGTAATCGTCACAGCATATAAACTTGTGGCTGGAAATATTACTTCCAAGATTTCTCTCACTGCATTAAAATTAACGTCCCCGAACAAATGGACGCCAAAGTAATGCTTCGTTTTTTATCAAATTGCGGCGTTACCCGCTGTAACCAAGTCCCAAAGGATTTAGTTCAGTGGGTATTGAGACAGTTTTTCCCTGAAGTCAAAGACTTTATATTGCCTGTATAACAATAGTACATGAGGATAAGATTGGAATCGCACCACATTAAATGATCATTACGCTACCTTATGACGCACGCTTGCAAAATATACGTAGCTGAATCACATTTTATGGGGACAAATATTATTATGTAACTCGACAGTCAAACCAGCAGCTCCGTCGTAAGGATCAGGTAGCTGAAAAATATATTAATATATTCTTACCGATTTTTAATTGGTGTAAAATATCTTTCAAAGTCGATAGTTATTGTACTTAGACATTGTCGACATTTTTTCTTAAATAAATGATAATAGATTTTGATAATTAATGCAAATCAAGGTAAATTTGACCAAATATTTTATTTATGAACGTTCGGCCAGCAACATAAGGTGTTTCGGGGATTAGATTTTTCCCAAGCAAATCCATCCTTCAGCAAAGAAAACTTGGAAATTATGCTAAAGAGAAGAAAATTTTGGATTATATCTTAATGATTATAACGAAATTTAACACATCGGAAGGTTAACAAAAGATAAAAGAGTCACTCAATTATCCGTTCATATAAATGCGCATAGGTAAGAAATTGTATGAAATTAAACCACTCACTTGGAAAGCAGGAAAGGAATAATTATTTACTTGATTTAGAGCACCCCGGAGCGAAAACGTTTTTCGACACGCTTGTACAAGCAACTTCCATGAAAATCAACTTAAAAAAGAACTTCAGCATTGAAAGAGAAAAGATCGAGTTCCACTACACTTCAAACCAATGAGATTCCACGCTAATTTCACAAAATAATACGCGTGCCGGAGAAAAAATTCGATTTGACCCATTTAAATGCAAAAAATACCCTTCCTAACTCCATACCAGCGATGGCTCCGGCCTTCTATCCGTCGTTTCATATATTCAGCTCGGCGACCGAAAAATCATTTACTTCTCTCTTATCTGAGGTACCTTAGGCAGAAGGACACAACAGCGAGTGACCTCGTGTGTATTTCCCTCCCCCCTAGAGTCACTGAGTCTCAAGAGGAAAAAGTTATTTTTCATCGTACTTTCACCGTCAAGAAGAGGAAGAAGAATAACTATTTCAATTCCTTACTTTGAGCACACCTTGTGCGCATACCTGCTCACTCAGTACAGGCCGAGATTTAAAATGCACCCCATGCAATGCTTTTCCTTCTATTTTCTCGGAAAGATGATTTCATAAAGCAATGATTATTTGCCAAAGAATTTATTCCACGATAGTTCTAGGTGTAACAACTTGAAATCACGTCCGATAAAATATTTTCAAGTCTATGAAAGCCGAACTTCTAAAAGTCATTTCTGACTTTACATGTAACGTAGCAAAAGGGAAGAAAATTTACCACAGCCATTTTGAAATGCACCTATTTCAATGTGTAAAAATCATCAGGTCTTCATTGTAAAATTCATCCGCCTTGACCGAGATTACAATCAATGCGAATGAATTTTGCATTATGCTGCATTGGTGCACTTTCATGATATTGGGGTATGTTTATACGCATTAGAGAATAGCTCCGTTAAAGTTACTGTCACGTTATCATTAGCAGTTTTTTGAAGCTGACGGTGTGATTTTACCTGTTTTAACCGATAATTCCGACCTTTAGTGAACTTCAATTCAGTTTCAAATAGCGAAAAAATATATTTCCCTGTGATTTCTAATAGCTAAAATAACTGTTACGCGGGTAAGACCAATGATAATTGCCAATCGTAATTTGATGACACAAACTGCAGAAGTTAAAGCGTTTAAAAAGGTTTCTAGACAATGGCTAACTCCAACGAAAATGTCCGTAACTAAATGCTATAATTTTAACATTTTATAACTGAGATATTAAAACATCGGATATTAGATTGTGTTTTGTTTGGAGAGACAAGAGCTTGGAAGCTATTTGGTAGCTTGAGTTAATCCGAAACCTACCTAAACCGGGAGATTACCTAAAATAATAATATTAAAACATAGAATAACCATAGGAAATAATAAGTTCTTAAAATTGAATTCGTGGTTGGCTAGCGGGTAGAGCATTCGGATATTAACAGTAGGATCTTCTTTTCGGTTCTCGATGACTTTGAACTCTCCCATTGTAAACTAGCCATTTTTACGATAACTTTCGGCTACCAATATCTACTTCCAGTAAACCGCAGATAAGAAGGATGCAGCATCGAGGGTATGGTAAGAATCTATTAATTAAGAGCCCTATCTATGATCGTGGGGGCCCTTTTTTCACCAGAATTGCGATGGCTAATACAGTTCCGAATTGAGATCACTTCATGCAGGGCTACTATATTTCGTCTTCGAATAGTATGCTCAAGTGAACCCGTCATTATGATGTAGCTTAACCAAACACAACTGTATTCTTCCTTCGTTTAAATCTTTAAACTCCTATGTACTCCAAACTCTTTCACAGACTCCTTATGGAAAAAATGACCTCAAAAGACAGTGACCTACCACATTACCTACTCATACTAAATGACTAGTATACATGTTAATGCCCTGGATCCCGTACCAAATTACTACAAAAGGTTTTCGTAACAGCTAAAAAAGCCCCAGTGCCAGCTGGGTAACGTCCTCGCCTGCCAATCCATGGTTCGATACCATCCTAGGTGAGTTTTTCTCCATCTAGGGCTTGGTTGATTGTTATTGTAATAGCAAATTCCTTTTTTGTAAAATATAGTTATTTTTACATGAATCTTTGTAAGCTTCATAAAACTAGCTTTAACTTGTAAAAAATAATAGCTGTAACTTAAAAAATTAGTATTATGAAGGTTCGCTGGCTCTATAATCCACTTGAAATGACATTTGAAAAAGAGCGATAAAATATCCTAATGGTCGCAATCGCGATAGCAACTCGATCTTATTTTCGGCGTTTTTCAAGAACAAGTTATAATAATTTGAGTCCTTAATCAATTTTAAATATATTTAGCAACTTGGTCCAGCGATATTTCAAACTCCTTAAGCATGGTCTTAATTTTTACAAATTAGAAAACAGACGAGGCCTACGTTCAAGTGACAACATAAAAATAAATTTGATGAAGGACACTTTGTTTAATCTAATAAAATAACAAATTAATACAGATCATTCATAAACTTCCATGCACCATACTAGTAAATAAATTATATTTTACCCACGAGAAAGGAAAATCTGGTAAATGAAGAAGGGTATTGAGCGTAGATTTGATGGGTAAAGAGGTTGTGCGGGATGGCCCACACTGTGACAAAATCTGATGAAAGCTCTCTTGATTGTCCCCGTGTCTCAATTACAATGGATTATACATTAGAAAACTAAAAATTCTCTCGAAAAATCTGAAACAATCTATTTCAACCAGCGAAATAATTTTTACGTGCGAAATTTGAACAACTAATTTGTCGTAAAAGTAATTAATCAGGAGTGCCTATTAGTCGAAGTAAATTATTTTAGTTTCGCTTTTGATGCTTTGGTCATATTTATGTGCCAACTTGAAAACAATATCCAAGCTTTGTGGCTGATTTTATCTAAAACTTCTGAATTTTCCTACCTCGATCTCTGAATCTTTGCTCTACATAGAGCATTTAGAATATATGGTTCTTATTAATATTTTTAATCATTTTTCTCTCCGTGGCTACAAGACGGTAGGAACTGGTGGAAAACGTTTTCCATTTATTTCAGCAACGGTTTGTGTTTTCCGGGAAACAATCGATAGTTTACCCTCCTTGTTAAAATCTATCTAATGTGCAGTTTTTAAGAAAGATAAACAGATTGATCTTGATGGATAAGCTTCTAAGATTGCATAAATAATAAAGGACTCGGAAATATTACCGGATACAAGGTGGCGTTAATTGAGCACTCCTTTCGGTCGTTTCGGACAATGGAAAATAATCCCGGCGGTTAGACTAAATCTCCAATTCAGTCAACAGAATAAAAGACACAATTCAATAAAAAAAATACGAAAGTGGTTTCCTGTGAAGTTTTATAATTACATAAAAACAACCAATTATGCTCTATCCTGCCATTAAGTCATTAATTTTATGTTTTTTATAAAAAAACAGGAGTATATATGGTATTGATGGCGATGCTTCTGTGAGCCGTAAAGCGAATGTTAGAAGCATAGGATTTGATAAATGTACTGAAAGTGAATCTCAACCATCCACAACCGTGTGTTTAAAATAATCGAAAACAGAATTTTATCTCAAGTTTTGAGAGATATCTCATTTTATGCCCAGCTCCACAAGATAATCCCTCCCATAAGGCCTACCTAACCGGCCAACTTATGCTAAAGACAATTTCCATAGCGAAATGCACAAATAAAATAATTCATTCTAAACTCAATTTTAACAGTGAAAAGAATTTTAGTCCTCAATCAACATAAATATATCATTTCAAGGCCAATTCTCACCGAAAAATATTTTGACCAAAGGAAGTCTTTCTCATTTCGTCTTACAAAAAATCATTATTTCAACTTTAAATGACTGGTAATTTAAATTTTAATCACCAAAGAGTACGCTCAGTTGTCAAAAACATTTAAAAATAATGAAAAAAAGAAAATGTCAAAAACAAATTCTTTATATTAGGAGCAGACACATTGTCAATTAGATTAAATCGAATCGGAGCTCGGTATACAAAATTTCGTTTTCCTAGATATAAATTATTTGGCTGAGACCCGACATTATACGACTCCTCCTTCGACTCCTTGGTTTTGAATCTCTCCAATGGCTATATACACCAAATTAAAGAGCACCATCTGTCGTCCGGAGGTCCAGTGACGGAGGAGTGATGAGGCCTAGCCATATATATAACAGGTTATTCAGAAAGGCTACATTCGATGAAATTAACATTAATACCTCCTTTAGGAAGAAAGAAAGTTTGCTCAAGGCCATGGTTAAAGCCCCATTTCGTTTCGTATCAGAATGCTGCCAGCTAAAGAAAAACCATCTGTTATGCGAAAACGTTCCACCCAAGGCGTTGGAGAAATGTGGACAATTTTGGCAATCAATAAAAAAGGGGTAAAATTCTAAGATTATCAAAGTAAAACGGGCATAAATTTTTATGTCTGTAGAGGAAATATAGTATTTATTGGAGTTAAGAAAGCTGTAGTAATATCTCACCATAGATAAATCGCATTCTCTGCTAACGGGAGAAATGATTTCGAAGTCACTTTCAGTGACATGGATGAATAACTGTTCGATAGCGCTCGTTTCTATGGATACATCTGAAATATACCAGGTCATGGGCCATTACAAAAATGCGGATGGGCTATTGTCCTGTTTCCGTGAATTGAAATTCCCTTTCATCTTTGAACATGGCGAAGTAGGGAGAATTGAGTGCCTCTCCAATGGACTTTAGAACGGCCTAGGCGAAAGCCAAAATGGCACAACAGCAAAATTATTTGACAAGTTGCCAATTTCAGAGGGAGCCGATATCGCTTTATCTTCGTGTCGTGCACTTTAAGTTACAATCATGAAGTTTTTTCAGAAAAACCTCAAGATATGGCTCTACTTAAAGAACCAAAACTCAATTTTAGTCTATCTTGACATTCAGTGCGATTTACGAGAGCAGAAGAGGGCATTGTACATTAAGAATAATTTAATGATAAAATTCTAACTTTCATTGACTTAGGAAGTTTACAACATTAAAATGATGCTATATCATTGCCAAATTACTACAAATAATGATGGATTTTTCTAAATTTGTGAAAAATTTGCCCGCTTCTCTTAGTGATAGAATAGCAGGCTAATAATTAATATTTTTATTCATTAATCATTACGTTAATTTACCAACTGGAGAACGAAAATCAAAGTATTAAATTAGGTAAAGCATCATAATCGAAACTAGTAAATGTTATTCCATAAAATCGAGGTATCAAAGACAATTTCCGTGTCTATCAGTACTTTAGAGTATGTAATTCTCTTGGTATTTAATTGGCAAGATAAAATTTACCGGTCATATGTTCACAGAAATTTTAATGAGGGACCATGCCATAATCTCCTTAATAGAGCCACTTTTCCAACTCTGACGACAATTAGTAGTTCTCGCCAATCGCCGTATTTATTTTTTCATCGTTTTTATTGTACCTCACGAAAAAGAAAATTGACCATTGGACCGCACTCCCCGTTGCGTGGTCTCGAATGCATAACTACTTCCTCCGGAACTAACTTCCTCACTCTTTCCTGACCAGCCAATAAGAGAGCACATTACTCCTGGACTGTACTCTCCGCCCTCACCTACTTTTGAGAGACAGCATTTCTTAACTCCTACATCCTCACGGATCCTCTCTCCCTTTCGATTTCAATCCCCTTCGGCACCTTCTCCACCTCAACTCCTCCATCCTTCCTCATCACTTCCTGGGTGACTCCGCCCTCTTCCTCTTGTCGGAAACGCCAGGGATTTCACCCGCGCCAGCGGAGGCCATCCCAAGAGACGAGTCTCCCAACTTCCCCCTTTGGTCGGCCGAGCGCAACCTCACCTACCTTCCCCATTCCCTCTCTCCCCACTCCTTCCAAAACAAGTGGTTCCATCAGTCGCGTCCTCAGTTTATACTGCATATGAGCACAAACACATATGTGTATAAAAGGAACCCGGCCACACCATGAAGCACCAGTTTCTTTGAACCTTCCGAACTGTGCGGTAGGTGGACACAGAATATTTCCTTCAGTTGAATAATTTGGTTACCTCGTGGACATTTGTCGGGGACAGCAGGACATACAGTATGCAGTGCGTTCAGGTGAGTGGTCCAAAAATGCGGCCTAGCTAGTGTTAGTTGGTCAAGTGTCCGGCCCATATATCCACACGCAAGTGGGTGAAACACTGGAAAGTGCTATATAAAAGACAATTAATTGCAATATTTTAAATACTATTTTCGGTGGATTCTATGGCGCTGAGCTAATGCTAGTCAATGGAACTTCGCGATGAAATTGTGAAATAAAACATTGTAAGTTACACTGAATTTTATGAAAACTTTTAAAAAAATTATTTGAATTGGACGGTTTCGTCGAACAGTGGACACCATCAGGTACAACATACAGGATTGGTGCCGTACATGTAGAGTGTTAATAAATTTCAGTAGATCTTTTAACAAAGTTTTATTTACCAATTTAGGGAATAAAGTGAAGTGTAAAATTGGCGGTTTAATCACTACTAGACGCACAATATGTAGATACGATATGTAGACACATCACGAAACTCACTTGCTCAGAGAGTCCCCTCGGATTTTGTCTTTGAAGCGTGAGTATCCAGTATTTTTATTCTCTCAAATTATTAAAACAAAGATATTATATTGAATATTTCGATTATCTCTGCTAATGTTTTAAGATTTTATCATTTTTCGTTTTTCAAGAGGTGGGAGATTGAAAATTGATTTTCTTGCCGTCTTTCTCTACTTTTCTTTATTGAGCCTTTAACTTCTTCACAACCTTAAATCAAGACCCTTCAGTGTTTTTTATGAATTTCTATTTATCGGTTGTTGGTGGCGAGTTTTTTTTTGTTTTCTACCATCTGTTCCGCTGAAGGTAAAATTTATTTCTTTTTCCCTCATTTCCATCACATTTTCATTTCCGTAACATAACCATCTAGTACCCTTTATTTCTTCCAGCTAATATCGATTGTTTTTAGTTCTTTCATCTAGTCAGCCCTTTATATCACCCTCAAAAAAAGTATTATATATTTTAAATGTAGTGTATTTTGTATTTTAGGATTACTCCAGCTTCAAGTAGAAAATGAATGGATAAATATTACCATAATTCCTCAGAACACAAATCAGTCATATAGCAATCACTGTCCAAATAATTTTAGGGTAATACTTCAGCAAATGAATTCATTCAGATCCCAAAAAAATAAATGACGGAAATATTGTGAATAAATTAAAGCAAGAAATTATAAATAGCTTTTTCTCAACAAAAAAATTATTTTCCGAAATGTATCAATACAATGGCTTTCACATTACGGCAATAGTGAGCGTGTGAATTAATATTGACATTTATTTTTGATCTAAATACTATAGGAATAAGGTCAAAAAGCATTTCGTGAATGAGTACCAACATGTAATCTAAACTAAATGTTGATTTGGACCGTGAACTGTGCCATAGAGCTCCATTTGAGCAGGTAAAATATGTGCATACCCTTAATTTTTCACGAAAATAATTTATAATACAAAGGATTCGATGGGTGACATTTCATTCTGAATCATGACACAAGATTACATTACCACTGAAAAATTAATTGATATTGGAAAATCTGAGTCTTAACCATATTCCTCTCACATTTCTGAGTCGGTATTGGGAAGTCCGTAAAAAAACTATTGATTACCGGCTCTGTCTTCTAGAGCAAGTGTTCATGTAGGCTTCTTTTAGCATTTCACAAAACCCATTCTCATAATATATGCCTGTTAAGTTATACCAATTCTTTTTTTTTCCTACCTCCCTACCATTCTCACTTGTATCATGGCGTTAAGAGTCCACTAGCTCCCAATATCTCTTGCGCCTGCTTTCTCCGCTTTCCTCAAATTTCTCCCATGCACTATCTTGCCTCAACTTACACAAAACATCTCTTTATAACTTAGTTTTCCAATCTGCTTTCAATTTTCATAGCATACCTTTCCTTGAATAAGAGGTTCTGGGAAAATACAAAGCTGCGTCTATGTATATTGGTTTTACTAATATTATTATTGAGTTTCAACTAAAAGCATGGCCAATTCTTTTAATTTTCTATGTGTTTTGTAAAATGATTCTTATGTTAAAGTAGTTCTATTAGTCTTCCACTCACGACTAAACTCATTCCTTTACAAGAAAACCTGAAGGTGATATCAAAGAGTGATGTTCTTCATGCTTGACCTTGCAGATAATGATAATCCATAGATGCTCCACTTATGTTCACTGGTTTACAGTGGGTGAAAGTTCATTAGCCACGAGGTAATTGGGCTCGTAATTAACCGTCGTTAAAGACATGATATGGCGCAACTCAATGAACGACAGACACCTTTACGAGTGGTTTGGTTAAACGAATCTTTATTTTACAATTCTAGACTCTAATCTTTATTTTTTTTATTACAGACCCTCTTCGTGATAGTGGCAGCATTAACATCAATCACTCACTCCTCGCCAGTTGAGTTCTATGGTCATACGCCGGTTTCTACCGGCCATCACGTGGATTATCATGTAAGACGTTTTGAAAATACTCGAAGGCATTTAAAATAATTACGTTTGCAGGTTTTATACAGCCCCAGATTCATACGATTGACCACGTAATCGTAAATACTTTTAATAATTGCTAATATTTTTAGTCTCTCTATGGTAATTGTCATGCATGGTCACTGAAGTAAAAATACCAATTTATCTTTCCACTTGTTATTCAGTACAAGTAGTTCCGACGCATGGGCGTCATCATCAGCAGATGATAACGCTGAAGTGTCGAAACTAGTGGTACCGAATAAAATTGAGTGGAAAGATACATTGTTATTTCTATTTCAATGATAATGAATTTCCACATAGTTAAGCCTGAAAACATCGAATATTCATATATGGTTTCATAATACCAATAGGACACAATTGAAAATCCTGGTCTTTGCTAAATATATTTGGGAATTCTTTCACATTTCATAAACTTAGTCAATGACTAACATAGCGTATTCCGGCACACAAAAGACTTGTATATTATCACATGTATGAAAAAATATAATGGAATTCCACCAAGTGTTTTCATGTCAGTTATGTATGCTTATATTTCATAGTGAATTGAAACAGTTGCAGAATACACAACAAATATGGAATTTAATTAATCATGTAATTATGATTCAACTTTATTGGGGAAAGTGTAAGATATCATCTACATCTACATAGTGCCGTGCAAGCTGCCGCATGGACGTGTTAGGTTACCACCCGCAATTAAGATTAAAACCATAAGCAAAACCGACAAATTCATGGTGATCTACACACCCAAACTTGTATATATCCAATAAAAACCTTTAAAACTAACAGAAATGCAAATAAATATAATATCAGATTAGTAATGCGAGTCTTATTCTGATAATACTTTTTATTATTATTAAATCAATAATTGATAAAAATTGTTAATACTTTATCATAAGAATGCCATAAATATTGGATGAGTAAATTTTAAAGAAACTTATTTCCAGAATTTAACTGCGTTTTTAGTTACGTATTTACCTAAAAATCTCCCAAAAACTTAACAAATTACTTTTTTAATATGCATTCTCCTTATCTTATCCTAATTACTCCACGGCATTTTGGAATAATCACTTGAAGTATCGATTCAGATTCCAAATATTCGCTCAGCTAAATGAAGCAAAAAATCTTTCATACCTCACACGACATCTCCGTTTTGAAACATGTTGACTGCTTTAACATACCTGGGTGACTAAACCAAATAATACTGAAAATGATCCAACTCATGAATAATATTAATGTTCAAGAATTACTTGCACATGAAACTGAGATGATGAAACATTTAACCTTAGCCACAAGTGAAAAGTTCCACTGGTTTACACACTTAGTTTACCCATTCATAACAATCAATCTGAATAAAATTGAAATATATGTTTGAAAATAAAGAAAGGTTATAAGACACGAAGGGACAATAAGTGTTGTTTCTGCATCGAAAAAGTCATTTATTATGTATATATTGCTATCCATCAGGCATATCCTAAATATAACTTCGACTATGCTGTGCATGATCCTCACACTGGAGACGTCAAGAGCCAGTGGGAAATGCGCGATGGCGACGTGGTCAAGGGATACTACAGCTTAAACGACCCTGACGGTACCATTCGACAAGTGGAATACTCAGCCGACAAACACAATGGCTTCAACGCGGTGGTGAAGAAGATAGGAAAAGCTGTGCACCCTGAGCCAGTGCAGCATTATGGTGGCATGCACCTCGGAAATGTTGGAGTGGGCCATCTAGGTGGTCACGTCACCGGTGGTCAATTTTTTGATGATCATCTTTTATCCAGTCCCCAAGTTTATGAAGGAGGACACCAATACTAGGGCTACAGCTACCGTAAACAAAATATTCATCCTAATCTTAGAAAAAACTTTGATGAACATTGTATACAAAATATCCTTTAGAATCACAACCAATCTAATAAGGAAAAGACCTATGTATCAATATTCTTCATCTTGGACAAACGGTTCACACTCGAATCCTACGCTCATTGTTATTTTATCAGGTAGCTTATTAACATATTTTGGTTCAGCTGTGTTTCCCAAACTGATATTATATTTTCCCTTCTTCTCCCATTATGTTACAAGTATTGTTGTTAATTTTTTTCGGTACAGTATTCCCTTTCTATCAAGAATAACACCTGTGCTCGAATTTCCTCTTTTTCCTAACTCATTTCCAAGTATTTATTTATTTTTTTAACAGATAATATCCTTTTTATGTACTTTACGTTGATTTTATACTAAATAAAAAATATTTTTCGTTAGACATAGATCCATTTTTTAAAACCATGTTTTTCCATTAGTTAGGATATTTTTTAAGAAATGGAAGCTCGTGCTGCAATCATTTAATCAACGGATGAAAATATATCCAGTATATTTAGGAAATTATGTTATTTTTGGGTATGGGGCTTTTTTTTAATAGCAAACTACAGGTAAGGGTAAGGATTTTCACGTTTCCAGGTCAGATTCCTCCCTCATAAATGCTACGAATTAGTCCATTAAAGACATTTTCTTCCACATTTTCCTAAACCTTTTTGAAACTCCGCAAGAATGTTGCCCACCCCCACGGCCTTATTTGATTTCATCTATCTCAAGGTGCTTTCTATCTCATCGTGGAGTAATCCAAGAACTAACTTAACACTAATGCGCGTTTTAGATTTTAATAAAGTCATAAACAGTTTCCCAAATGAAATTAATGTTTGGTTAGGCCTTCTTAATTATAATATACATATGAGGAAAAAATAGGAGTTGGAAGCTGTGACAAAAATAACGGAATCCTTGAATTAATGGGAGCAGGAGAGAATGCAGAAGAGATAGAATGAAAGTAAGGGGATGGTCAACTTAACACTATTAAAAATAATACAATAAAGTAGCAAAGTGGGAGAGTAAATATATAAATTGGTCATAAAAACATAAAATAAAAATTATAATAGGAAGCATGAGAACTAATGTCAAGTGTTGTAAGAGAATGTTAAAAGTAAAAGTCACAAGTGAAAGATGCATAAACCTGTTAAACAATTAAAAGATATTCCAAGGCCAGCAATATAATTTGGATTGCAAAAGAAAAATATATAAGTTGAAAAGAAAAAAAGGAAGCCATGAAAGCTATGCCTAAATGAACTGTACAGTGTGTTAAACCTGAAACTAAGGATCGGAAAACCGAGGCCCTAAAAATTAAGGTACCTTAAAAAACAAAATCTTGATCTGAAATGGAGTCTTCGGTAAAGTAATAACTGAGAGGCCACAATATAATCTAACTGATAGCTTTTTGAGTCACCTGGCATTTTCCATGCATACCTGCGCCTTTTGTGGTGTCTAAACCAAGTGTTGGTGATGACTAACCCCTGTCTCCTGCAAAACTCGACTGCTTTCTCCCCGCGGTCATTCCTCGTGCCTAAACCGTATTCCCCCACCTCATAACCACCTCTTCCTTCGCCTATCGTCGCATTCCAAGCTCCCATCGCCATCAAATGTTTCCCTGCAGGAACGCACGCGACTATATCCTCTAATTGATCGTATATCCTATCGACCTCTTCTTCCTTATGGTTGCTCGGTGGCATGTATACCTGAATAATAACCAAGTTCGTCGGTGTATATATATACATTTATATATCAAAAGGTAAACTACATTGCTGGAAGTACATACGGAGTAGGGAATTTGTGGTGGGTGGGAGAGGGATGGGATTCGGCTTTTGAAAATAGGACACGTTTTGCATCTAGGTTTAAAGCAGGGAATGGGAGTGGCATTGGGACGGAGCAGGGATTTACGAAGTGGATTGGTTGATTTTGGGGAGATCTGATCTGTTGGCGGGGCGTTTGAAAGTAACGGAGTACCATTTGGGAAAAACATTGATATCGGAATTATGGCTGGTGAGGATAGGGTAGTTGGTTTTTAGGATAAATCTCAGAGACTCTAGGCCCGGTAAGTATGTGGTATTAATTGAAAAAGGGAGTGTTTCTGCGGTGGAGGAACGTTTGGGAATGTAAGCATGTCTTCGGATTCTTTTGTTTAGGAGGGAATCAGGATAATCTCCTTGGAGGAGGGAATGGTGTATATTTGAGAGGAATTTATCAAGAGAGTCGGGGTGATTGCAGATTTGGTGTCCATTTTAGCATTCCACCTACCCTCTGACCCTACACACTAAAACTCAAAACAATAGAGCAGGTGTTTATCTGGATCCTGGATTCCTGGTATGAACCATTTATTAATATTAGACATAAATTGCCCCAATCTTCACATATTTTCATCCCCCCTCTGCTCCTAACACTTTCCATATTATTCCCATGCTTCTAAAATTCCCCTCCAAACCTTTCCCCTCGTTCCCTTTCCATCCAGCGTCTCCGGCCCCTTCTGTTATAACCTTCATTTCAGTTCCTTCCTTCTTTTCCTTGAGAAAGGTGGCTTGAGCATTGAAAATTCGAAAACGTGTGTGTTTCTTTTCTTTTTACACACTGTACACTGATATTCATTTTTTATTTGCAAGGTTCTTTCCATTCTCTCATATTTCTCAACTACTATCTCCCTGTGGTAATTATCTATATAATTCCAATATCTCTATGTGTTTATTCATAACAGCATAACTAGCATGTTACAGGTGGAGCTATTTTTCTTGATTCAAATTTATCTAAATGGACGTCATTGGCGAACAAAGCTTCTGGGCATGAATTTCCTATTCTATTGTGAAGAAAATTTAAGGAAAAACTTTCAGAATTGACACCCAGTACATCACACATTTTATGTTTCTTGTGAAAGATCTGATGAATTCGAATTAAGAATTAGAGTGGAATAAGCCTGCTCGGCAGAGGTGTAAATCATCTCTGCATGCTGGGAACCTCGCCGAAGTCTTTTGAATAGATCATTGACGCAATGGCTGGGATATAAAGGAAACAGACACTATGCCGTATGAAAATTCTGAGATAGAAAGTTACAAAAAATATTTTTATGCGGGTGAAAAATATTTTACCAGTTAAAAATAAAGAAGGAAATGGCTATTCCGACGCATAAAATACACTTACAAGCAGGAGGTATTTATAAATGAAAATAAAAATAATTCAGCTCAAAAGAAAGAACTGCACGATGATACAATCTAAATCAAATATTTCCATTAAATATTTCTATTATTTGAGTCTCGTAAAGGTTTTACATACTCTAATAAAAATAATTTAATCCTTGCAACAGTAATTTTACTACTACTAGTTTTTCTAATTGAGGTACTCCTGTAAACGATTTTTACCAATGATTAGTTGAGAAATAATAATAATATATCACAATCTTTAAGCTAAATCTAGTGATCACAGAATATTATATAGTTTCATGTATAATTTTCTGTGATCACTAAATCTAGCAAAAAAGCGGAATATTATCTTTCAATACAAGAGCCCCAACTAGAAGACCCTCATTAGTTTGCTTAATCTATCAAAGAAGGTAACGACTGCAAGTTGGAAAGAAAGTACAGATCTCCTAAAAACATTATTATTATTTGCTACTAAAAAATTATAATTTACAATAAACACAGTAGTTATATTCAGCATAATCAAAAGAGGTCTCTATTCATTTCATATGAATTTTAAGCTCTAAATATCCCTAGATGGGTTAATGGATTAAAATTTTGCCCCTCTATAAATAAAATAAAATACGGAAAAAGTACTACCGATAAAAATCATTTAGTGTTAACCTAATTGCATTCAATTGGCTCAAATTACCATGTAAATAGTTTTACCTACGTCAAATATTTATGAAATAACTTTTTTAAATATTTTTAAAGATGAGGATTGCATTTGCAAGAGATTATAGACTTGAATACCTTCGAAAGTTTTGGCTGCCAATTTTTCTTTCGAAATGGATTGCATTCGTCCTAGATGAAATTGGATGACAACATTCCCAATGCGCTTCTAATTCCCTAACAATGACACGGCGTCTCATTTCGGGTCAATTTGAAACACTTGAAGATTAAAATCGACTTCGACCATCTGTTATACTTCAACTGATATTACGAAACTGGTGAAAGTCTCACTTTCGCAGTAAATCAGATGGAATAATTCATAGACATGATTAAAGCAAAAAGTTACATTCACAGACACTGGCAAAAAAACCGAAAGGAGACAAAAGATCGAGAAAGGAAAGAGAGAATGACTCCAGATAGGAAAAAATTCACACCCACCCACCCGTCGAACATGCACTTCCTCAAAGCAGACAGATGTCTAGGAAGGAGAAAAATACCGCATCGAGCACCCATACCGCCTTCTGTCGTCTCTTCCCGGAAACGCGGGATGCTTGCCAACTTCGAAAATTCCCGTCCGTTTAAATGCGAGCGTTGCGATCTCCTCCCCATTACGACTCCTACCCTGGTTTCCCAAGGAAAAAGGCCGCGCGGCACAATGGCCGAAGAAAAAGAATGCCCCGCGCCAAGAATAATTCCCGTAACTAGACGAGCGGCCGAGCGTGAAAAAGGAGCGCGTCCCACGGCTCCCCCACTCCATCTTCCTTTGAAGGCCTTCGAGTGATCGAGACGAAGGAATGCATTCCAGCTTTGGACCTAATTGAACGAATGGTCTATCTTCTCCATCTAGGAGATAGAGAGTGAGAATGGAAATCGTTCGTTTTCCTTTTTTGAAATTTTTATATCCCTTTTGACTGATTTCAATCTAATCCCCTGAAAAATTAACATCGCCGCCAATTCTCAACCTAACACACGATACGGTACGCTTATTTGACTCTCAAACACCCCACCTGCGAAATGATCTTACTGAAATATTTATTGACGTCATTTGTCTGTCTACTTTTCAATTAACATCAATATCAAAATGATATGATTTCAGTAAATGATTCGAACAGAAGAAATCAATAAAAGTAACTTCAAAACGTTAAATTAGAAACTTCCTTACCGTAAAAAAAATAAGTTCTCTTTTTCATTTAATCTTCTTCCGAAAGTTTGGGAAATCAACCAAATACGACTTTAACGATTGCTTAACAGAACAAAGCAAATTAAAAATTTGCTATGCTCAATGGATCAAATTTAATTTACTGTTTTCAAGAGGGTTAATCTCAACCACGATAAAAATTAATAACTACTAAATGATCAAATTGAATCTTATTATTATCGTTTCCAAGAATACCTGTATTAATAAAATCATAGATATGAAATGTTACCGGTATGCTCATCGACTACGATTTACAACTTATTTACGAATTTTTAGCTCCACTTTTTGTGCTTCATAAATAACCATCATGGATAATTTACAGAAATTATTTCTCATGATTATGTTCTTATATTTAACATAGAAGTAAGATAAAGACAAGTAGCTCTTCATTTCGAAAAATATAGTTTTGGAAAGTTAAGTAGGGGTAGTATGAAATACATTTTAGACTAGGAACTTAAAATCAAATTATAGCATCGCATAGGTATATAGGATTGATTATCTATGATGATATCCGCCGAAAAGAATTCGACAAATAAACATTCAGAATCAAATTGATTTTTCCTCTACCTTTATCTCTTGCTTAGCCTGAGAAATAAGCAAATGAAATGTGTTTGTGACTGCATGGGCGTTGCAACAGCAGTCTGCTCACGTCTGATTTCCTTTTATAGAGGGAATTCTACTCCTCCACGCTGTTTGTTCAATTGTTCAACATGGGAATTTTCAGGCAAGTGAAAAACAATTCGTTTGAAAATAGTGCGGCTCGATTCCTGTGTGTGTATTTGAATGATTGGGCGGATCGAGAGAAAAAACTTGGATTATAGTTGGAAAAGGCGATGACAACAGAGGTAAATATTACACAAAAGCTCATAATCTCTAAAAACCTGCTTTTCGAATGGATACAAAACCATCGCTTAGAACCGTTACTTTCGATTTCTTCCGCTTCCATTTCACGGAAGGTAGATAAAAAAGTTGAAAAATTTTCGGTCACTATATGAGAGATTTAAGGTCCTAGCCCGACGGAATTCCTTTGCAACTCAAGTTCCATTTTCCTTCCGCGCTTACACAAAATCACACCACTGACCCTTTTCACTTCCATAAGTGTGTGTGGATAAAAAACGGGTCAATAAAATAGAAATCGTCAAGAATAACTTCGGTGAATTTAACATCACTAGTTGTTCCTTTATGTAGCACAATGCCAAATGTAACTATGAATGGAAAAAATTCACGAGTAAAATCATGCATTTTCCGTCAATCATACATAACATACGTAAATCGTATATATTCTGTTAATTAGATTACTCAATACAAGACGAATAAATACGAATTCACATGCATTAAGAAGGCATCGGGAAATATTCAGGACATTTCAAGAAACATATATTGTGGCTACATTACTATTCAACGCAAAATTTGGTTTTCAACCTATTCACATGAATAAAACAGTAATACATACACAAAATTATATTGCAAAAAAATAAATTTTTCAATTTGTTTCCACAGTATAACTATTTGTTTCTGTACGGCTAAAACAAATACCTATTGAAAAAGGATTCAAACGTCCCAAATGTTCTCTTTCATAAACCTTACACCCAAGTAAAGTGTCAAAAATGAAAAGTTACAATTGTTTTACATTTTTCGTACCATTGATGACTTTCCATCATAAACATTATTAATCTTTCTGTAGGCCATATTTAATCACAAATATAATTCTCTATTTATTGATAAAATAAAACATTGCTGAGAAATACATTCATCCGTGGGGTGTCAAAAGGAACTATTTACTGTGATAGCATAACGCTTGTCTAAGGTGTACCAACGTAAGCCAAAGAATAGCCTAACCTTGACCTAGGCAATGTCCACAATTTAATCCCAGGTGAAATTTTACTCAGTGACTATTCTGTTCACGTAAAACTACTCTAAAAAGGCAGAACCATATTTATAGATCAAGCCATAAATAGCTAACTACATTGATGCATATTTTTCATGTATTCAGGAGGCTTCAGATTACGTCCTCACAAAAGTGATTTCAAAATTTTTATTGATTAAGTACAGTGTAAGCCAGCGTTACCTGACGTTTTTGATACGAGTAGTACTCAATAACTCAAGTAACCCTGACTCATTTACTTGATCATTTTTAGTTCCAATCATAACAAATATTGAAAACCTACAACTGTTCAAAGTGGAGATTAGGAAGCAAATATAGATCTAATATCTATGAGTGATAAATTAGCTTAACTAATGTATCCTTGCAAACAAAAATGGAAATTTTATTGTGACTTCATATTACAACTTTAATGTTTTCATTGAACAATTACCTCTCTTATAACATTGAGAAACATGCACAATGTCGTGGCTTGGATACGAATTGAATAAATAAGACAATAGTCATCAACTAAGAAACAATAGGCATATCAAAAGATAGATTAGGAAAGAAAATTTAAATAGACGTTAAGTAGACAAAGGAAGTTATTTTATGTATAGAGGGGAAACAGAAACGGTTGAATAGATAAATTTGAGAAAATTGGAAAAAGTAAATAATGAACGTATTCCAGTTTAATTAGGTGCTGAATAATAAAAAAATAGGGAAGAGAAAAGCGAACCCCGAATATGGATTATCATGTTTCTGTCTGCATTTGTCAAATTGATTTGTACTTATGCAAATCAACTTCATAGGGAAAAATATGCCAACACTAAGCTACTATTTTTTCCAGAATGAATATAGAAAAAAAACATGACAATCAAGTCATCCATGGCAGAGTTACAGCTTTCAAAATATGCCGAATTATGCAACATGCATATAAAAAGCCGCACGCGCTTTTTGGAGTATAATTAATCATTGTTAGCGTGAAGCACAGTGGATATAGAATTCTTTCAAAATTCCTGCATCATCAGCGTTTCACTTTTTTTGCTGCTTTTTATGTAAAATACGTAATGATTCTGGTCTCTAAAATTTCGTATCTCTCCACGCATCACTAGATCCATTGCACCTCGGCCGGTCGTTTTCCCTCGTCCGGATTTCTTTCGCTCTCTTCGGGTGGAATTTTTACGGTCGGCCGCACGAGGAGCAGGCGTTTCAAAATGGATCGCTGTAAATTACAACTGAAGCCACGGGACGCGAACAGTCACGGTCTTGGGTCACGTGTCTATAATTCGGGAATCATTTTCTCATCCTCGAGAAGAGCGCAAAATACCACGGTCCAGACAGGGTATCGCAACTGCTTCAGGACGATAACTGAATCTTCATTTGGAATCTGCGCGCTCGTAATGGGTCTGGAGGAGGGTGAGACACACGAAATGTTCGATCTTTTTCGGAATTTTACGAAAAAGGGAAACGATTCTCGCTCACGACGAAACTTTTCATATCCGCCCTTTGCCACTGAAATTCTATGCATGCGGGTAGCCTGAAATTTTCTCGTCAATTGAGTTCCCCCAGAGCTCGGTGTTTGTTTTTCGTGGGTACGAATTATAGACTACACGGGCCATTTTGAGACTGAATAGGCAGGAGTTAATCCACTAAAGAAATGTCATCTACAAGAGTGGAAACAAGGCTAAATCAAAGATGTAACTATTCATATGATTGTTTAAGAATCATTATACAATGTTAGAACCCTCATAGACAAAACAAAGAGCCAAAGATGTATTGGAACAATTTCATGTATCCGATACGAACATGTTTGCTTAAAACACTTTCCTACTTCTCCAAGAAAAAGCAAAATGTATCCCATCCATTCCCTTTATGTGCAACCAATTAAATTAATGGAACTCATTTAGATCATATAGGTCAATATGGTAATATTGACCTTCGAAACCACAATTCATTATCAATGAAAGCAACTCTGCCTTTAAAAACAGAGAGGTTAAAAAATAACTAAAAAAACATTAACTCAAAAATTAGAAACGTGAAACCATATTGCACTCTTATCCATTACAAACCATCCATTCAGAAATTCAAAGCAGTAACCACGAATTGAGAATGCATTACATAGTAAGAGAGAGCGTGGAAGCCTTATGGGTAGAGTGTTAAGCTACTGAAAGTATGATCCGAGGAAAATACCCTAAATAACCCCATATAAAATCTAAAAGGTGTGATTTTCTCACACAATATTCGTCCCTATAGAGCAGTTAACACTAGGGGCAGCCAAAAAATCAATAGTTACGGCTGAAATGCGCTGCTAACAGGGATCCCCGACATAGACGCGTATAACAGACCATTCCATCATATGGAAACCCTCGCAACAGGTGGTGGCGACCGGGAGGTAAAAAGCCCTTGATCACAGGTTCTTCCCGGAAGAAGACAGAAGTCAGTAACAGTTTTTCGTCGGATACTGCGATACGATATATTCTCCTGATTCTAGTACGGAGATAGACAACATTCCGTCCTTGTGGGGTTTTGGACACAATGATTATGCATACTAATTGTTGGAGAAGAAAGGCGGCCGCCATCCTGAAATTTAGTCCCAACTTTGCACTTACTTTTTTTGCCTACATTATCTTATCTATGAACAGTGAACTGCTGTCCTCGTCTGGCTGAAGATCGAAAAGTGATCGAGTCTTTAAGTCGCAAATTTGGCTATGTCGTTCACACCGACATGGCACCGAGTGGCGTGTAAAGGCGTTCTAAATGTATACGATTTACTCAAGGACAAAAATCATGATTGTTTCTACCCAAACTATTAAAACGAAACTTCTGGTTTATAAATTCAGTAGTATGCAGATATAAAGTTGGAAAATAAAAACTTCTTAGAGCTCTTTCATCAGCATCTGATTAATAAATCTCAACAGAATCAGTTTCAAGGAGAATCATCTAGCACAAATGTATAGGACGTAAATAATTATTTCTTAGTAACTTATATAAGTACTGCATCGATTCATTGTTACCGATTATGAGTTTCATCTTAATTCCATTCCCGATTATGACACTCTCGTCTCCCACGAATAAACAATAATTTTTTTACGTTGAACCGACTATGTTTATAACTTCTCGACCGCCAAAATGAAATTATTTGATTTTATTCCTCGTAAAAGGGCAGTATAAATTAATTCAAAACGTATTTTCATTATTCCTTAGAGAAAATATAAAAGCAAATTATCTCGGGTAGTTTCTTTTCATTATTCAAAATAATTTCCTTTTAGCTCGATATACTTTTCCCAGCTTTTCTTAGCTTTTTTTAAATCGTCCAAATATAAGGATTTCGGCCCGTCCTCAAAATATGCATCTGTGTTGGCGATGACCACCTCTTTCAACATGATTCCTTTTCCACTTAGCCATTGTTTCAAGTTTGGAAATTTAGAAAATTCACTGAAGGCCAAATCTGGTGAATATGATGGATTTTTTAATAATTTCTAATTTTGTAATAAGCTCTAATTCCGTAATTTTCGCCATCAAAACTACAAAGGTGTCCACCAGTGCACTGTCTAGATTGAAGAGAACTTTTTTATGCGCAGAGCGAGGACGTTTTTTCTTCACTCAACCGGTGCGGTAGTGATTCACAATACCCAGTATTTATTATTTGTCCTTTTTGCAAGTAATCGATGTAGATGATCCCGCGTGCACCCCACAAAAACGTGGCCATCACTTTTTCTGCTGATTGTATCATCTTTACCTTCTTCGGTGACGGATCGCCTATAGAAACCCACTGTTACGACTTGTCCTTTGTCCACAGTTATAAACCGACACAGAAACTCATCAGGATTGCGACGGAAAAGGGCCAAACCATCTTCCGAAACGACAATATAATTGCGTTTATTCTCCACTGAGAGCAAACGCAGCACTCAAATATTTGAATTCTATTCACACTCAATTTTACGGGCAAAATTGAAACCACTGTACCATGTAGTATCCCTACAGCCTCAACTACAGGTATTTGGCGAAGTGTTCGTCGAACACGAAAAATCATATCTTGGATTTTGTCAATCATTTCGGAGAAAGTCACTTCCACTGGACGTCCCGAAGGATATTTGTCAATTGTGAATGTACGGTCTCGTTTAAACCCAATTGTATACCGTATCAAGCATAGAACCAGATGTCCCCTGAGCTTCACCCCACTCGGTTTTCATCTCTTTTGGTGTAAAGTCTTTTAAATGGAAGTGCGAAATCACAGCACGAAACTCATTATTTCATTTTTCTAAATAGACAAAAAAGATGCTTCAATCGACAATAAAAATGGTACCACATATTACAGCTTAACTTTAATTGCATTCTGCTGAGAGATGAGGCTTACAAAGAGTAAACCATTTCCGAGATACTTTCCAATAGATGGCTGGTGACCTAACACCCTCCGGCTCCCCCTCCTGCGGCGAGCGGCGTATAATTTATATATAGATACTACGAGCTCCATCTCTTGAATTTTTTAAGTGCTTATTGAACGACCCACGTACACCGAACATGGTTTTAACACAGTGTGTCTTTATCATTAACCATGATCAATCTCCCATCGGTTTAACAGAGATTGCGTGAAATTATCTACGTTCCAGACCAAAATACAAGAAATTAAATGATCCGCTGAAAATAAATGATAGAAAAGACGCCAGAACGCTAACCATGAAAAAAGTAATTATATAATAAAATATGCTTCTTCTAAGATGGTATTTTTTTCTTGGATTCTGTTAATGAGTTAAAGTGGCATCTTTTGTCTTCGCTTCTAGCTTCTACAACATCTACGTTTCCCTAAGAAAAAATAAAACAATATGTAAGCCTACTAGAATTAACTACAAGTATTTCTCAGTTTTATCTCCCAATTACCTGCTTTTAACCTCAACCACGTGCGTTTTTCATCTCTTATGCAACTCATCATTGTTATATCACACCTCCAGACATGTTGGAGGTAATGCTCAGTTTCCATTCACCAAAATAAATAACGTTTTTTCTTCACATTCTTAGGGCATTAGTAAACACCACATGTTCAAAGAGAGTAAATTGAATCTCGTAATAAATATTTTTAACTCGACGTTTTTCATCTTAACATTTTTCAAGATACTTTTCAAATTTTAGATGTAGGCAAGGTATAAAAGTGTCGTACTTAACATTCGAACATTACTCTCCATTCGGTATTTTACAATGTATGTAGTCCATTGCCTAACTATATAGTCCTATATACTACCTACATAGCACTGTTATCCTACTGGACAGGATATAAAATAAAGTGGTAGAACTACCTAAATTAAATAGTTAGGCCATAGGATATATTTTTACTGACGTTGACAGTGGTCAGCAAAATTCATTCTAATATTAATTCCACTACTGAAAAATGACCGGGACACCATAAATGAAATTGAAAACAAAATATTAAAGGGTATTATACAAATAATGAAAGTATTTTAGAGCAACGAAGGGAACTCGATTCATAATGAGTAAAGAATAAAATAATATGTTAAAGGAAGGAAACTCTGTATATCGAAACTCCGTAAGAATCGAAGCTCATTTCACGTCGATGTTCCCGATTCTGAGTCGGAAACATGGGTCACTGACTTCCGGTGACCTATTTTCAATAGGCTCAAGTTCCTCAATATCGTCAAGGTAAACTGAGGTAGACTGAGATGAACTCACGAAAGACTGTTTCCCATTAGCATCAGTGCCAACTTTTGGACGTTACGCAACATGTGAATCATCTACTTCTTTTATTGGCTAATTTTCTTTCCCCAAATAAAATCTAAACTGCTTATTGCAATTCGTTGATATAATATTTACTTATTTTTCTATAATCACAAATGAATTTCTAAATAATCAACGGACCATTTACAAGACTAAAATAACTTGCATTCGTAAACAAATTTGACGATATTGGATTGAAATGAATCACTCTTGAAGATTCCTCGCATGATCCGTTGAACATCGCAAGCATTTATTTCATACAGACTTTAAATGATATTTCAAATGTATTCGCCCTCGATCATTGAAATTATTAAGTGCAAAAGGAAACTACTGTACTACAAACCATAAGAGAGGAATATTTATCCAAACGTTTTCTGATACTAAGAATGCCATTTATATAAAAACAACCAACAAATCCTAAACACCTATGATATCCGTGATTTGTTTTACTCGCAGACGCTTTTATGAACACAGGCAATAAATTCCCAGTGTGCACAACTATTTCACTAAGGGCTCTGCGCTAGAAAGAGGGGCTATAGAGACGCGAAAAAAAAACGAAATCTTTGCCCGGGTGTCACTGAAACGTGACGGTATAGCGCCCTCAGACGACCACTTTAGCGTGACTTCCCTCGTCTTTACACACAGAAGGGCGTGTTAAGCGATAGACCCTTTTTTTCGAGTCCCTTGCTCAAACGCTGACTCGAAAGGGCTGTATCGAAATCGAAATGAGTATATCCTGGAAAATTAGGAGCGCCCTGGTTCCCCAGGAGAGGGAAGAATGGAAGGAGAAATGTTATTCACCAAAACTCTTGGTTTTTACCTGCGAAACACTGGGAGATATGGTTGAACAAGCGTGTCGTGAGATATTTTGACACTATATCTGCACCCCGCCCAAATACGTAAAGAATCGCAGTTTCAAAAGGCCTATAAAAGTAAATCTCAAGGTAAACCGTTCCATTAGTGTCCAAATATTTCCTTGGAGGAGAACGCGGAGCTCTTCAGACGATATATTCTTTGATTTAGTGGTACCATTAATCGATCTGTGCTTCATTATGCTGTGCATTAAGGTAGGTGGTCGGATAATATTTAGTGAAACTGAATTTCAATTAATAAGAGTGCGTCAAGTGACATTTTAAAAGTGTATACAACAGTATTAAGGGTTTAAAAGACAATTCACGAATCACATTGTTCTCACGCACAAGCCACTGACTGCTGGATTCTGTCTCGTGGTGTCGGACGAGATTACTGCAAGCGCTGACAGCCTTCCTTCTACGAGAGCATTGAACCTCGATACCCGCCGGACTCTCGAAAGGAATTCATGAAGGCTAAAATTGCTACTAATTAACATATTCGCCAGAAAATCTCTTTTATTAAACCAAAAATATGTGAAATTAAGCCAAACGTAGTTGAAAAAGAGAAATTTTAATTACTATCAAATCTTTCTGCGAAAACCTGTATACGTAAACCTGTGGGCTGAATTCCGGGAAAAACACTCACTGCAAGGTGGCTTTGCGACTAATCATACCAGTCCGATATATTTTTAAGTATTTTATGATACTGGGTTTTATAAGTTATGCACCAGTGAAATAATGTGGTGTGTTTTGAACAAACGATGATTCTACATGACTGTAAAAACACAAGAGAGGTCCAAGAATTATTACAATCTCTATTTTATATATGTTTTCACGTTCAGTTTTACTATTAAAGCATGTAGAAGAGGAAACCACATATGTTGAGTTTATAAAGTATATACGATATTCAATGTGATGTGGATCCGAACATGTCAAGAATGTGCCACCAGCCTAATCCATTTTGTCATAAAAAGTTCATTAATATCTAGAAGTGCCACTGTCTAGGAGGAAACGGAGGCAGCAGTCTTAAAACCTTTACTTTGTGCATCTGATTAACCATTCCAAACTATAATAATGTGCCAATTAACGTGATTGCAATTATTATTTCATTGAGCAATTAAAGTTCTTAAATAATGAATGAATACGAGTCACATTATTGTTGCCTAAATTTATCTTGACGCAGCTATTCAAGCAAACGTTTTTCTATTATTATTCCCGAATATTCATGCACTTAGTCCCTTAAATTGAAGATTTTTCCGAAAATATAAGCGTCGTCTTCAGGGTTTTAGGACAAAGTCGCTATGATCTTTCAATGAAGCAGCAAGAAACGGTTGGCTTCAATGACCATATATGGCGGTTCGAACTGAGTGCCCTTTTTAACTTGGCCAAAATTCCCTAATCATGAATCATCAAATTCAATGTATTCCTTCCTATACCTAGTTTCTTATATTATAGACGGAAACACAAACATACATATTATTACGGTAAGTGATTAAAAACAAAATATTTGTAAACCAAACATTTTTCACTCCTTACTTATTTGCAGTATTTAAAACATAAATATTACAAATCTATTGGAGGATCGAGATGGTGCGGTGGCTAACGTTTTTCAGTGGTATCCTAATCCCTAATTGAGGTGTTATAAGGAGAGCACTTGAAGTGAGTACGCCGCCCGTTGGATGGAACGTTAAACTGCGGACCCCTTGACGCCTTTCGATAAGAGCAGACTAATACCGACGCCAGGTTTCTCTCCACCCTTCCTCCTTTTTCATCAATTCCTAATGGCGAAAATTACCTTAGCTGTTGGTCGCCTCCCATACAACTACTTCTACTACTACAAATCTATCGCCAGTGGAATACAGTGAGTCACCCTTGAACTCGGACACAAGTGTTAAAGCAGACATTTTTGGCAATGAAAATATTAGTATTACCGCACACAAAGGTTTCCCTTGCCTCGCATATCATTATTGTGAAAGTGTAAGTGATTCCGATAGTTTTTTTCGTTTCTTGTCAACTGAGAGTCAAAAATTTGTCTGCGTCAAAGTGTGCGCACAGACTAAAATGTAAAATAAAAACGAAATCTTGATTAATACTACAAATGTTATTTTAAGTAACTATGTTTTAAGAACGAAAGCCTCTGATAAGCTGATGTGACGACTTAAATATATACTTGAAATTTGAATTAGGCTTCTATATATTTACTTAGATTAACTTAACATAAACAAAATCAAGGGCATGTGATATAAGGATTTTATTCATATGTATACCAATACAAATTCCATCTCAAACAATAACTCACGGAAATGACCATTAGAGGATCATTTAAAGAAGCTACCTTTTGTATTTAAATAAAATTTGGCTTACTTACTTTGTACAAAGCCAGTTCTGAAGGAAGTTAGTATTTTACAAATAATTTTGAACTTGAAGTTAAACTTTGAGTCAAATTTTGAATAAGAAACTTTGAGTTAAATTTTGAGATGTATATGTTATCCATCCTTGG
Organism: Hetaerina americana; assembly: GCF_022747635.1. NCBI lineage: Eukaryota > Metazoa > Arthropoda > Insecta > Odonata > Calopterygidae > Hetaerina > Hetaerina americana. The sequence continues at coordinate 38,851,533 of NW_027286181.1, forward strand.
TAGCATGTTAAAAAAGTATGCAGACGGTGTAATTTGCAAAATAATTATGGTACAATAATACTTTCCTCCACGGAATTTTATCATTTCCTTAAGGCACTGAAAAACATGTTCCAAATTAGCACAGGTAGAGACACGAAAGTCTCGAATATTATGGGGATTATTCCAACATACGAGTATATATTTATTTTTCAGGGGTTCATCATTTTTCTGGCTATTTTCGTGACGATAGAAGAAATAACAGCTGGAGTAACATATTACAAGAAGCCACCATACCATGCACCACAAAAACATCACCAAAAGGCGCACCATCATCACAGCCAGCCTCCCTATAATCATCACCACCACCATCAACCTCAAAAACATCATCACCATCAAGAACAAGAGGTTCATCACGACTACTACGTAAGTAGCGCGTAATCATACACAAAAGTCCATGGATTTTCGAAAGTATATCGCACGCCTCTAAGTTTTACAAAGGTCCTGATGCTCTCTCTGCAAATCCTTCTTCTGCATATGTTTAGAGTAGCTGAATCAAAATTTAAGGGTCACCGAAGCTTCGTGAGCTAGCATATCCTTTCACTGATTTCGACTGAATTCCATAATATTATGGAGAGGACTGAATGGCTCGAGTAAAGGTTAAAACATTTTCCAATGCCAAAAGGAGGATATGCAATCTAATATAATATGGCAAAACTTGTGATCCTACGCAGGAAAAAGAACAAATATCCAGGAGAAACATATTTCCAGTTTTTATGACTAATCATTGACACACTACAATGGGAAGCTTTAAAAGGAATTATATATGATTTGTTCAACTGGTCTGTCAGTGTAATTTCTAAATACGTGTGTATTCTGGCAAAATATTTTATTTTGGGGAAATGTTTTTCAAGTTTTCTTCTGTTGAATAGAAAATAGGATGGCTTCACAAGCATTGCTACGTCTCCCGTTCACCGCATTGTTTTACCGTTTTGTCTCCTAGAGGACATCGTTTAGTGATCATACATACGGATTAAATAGGACCCAGAAATCGAGTTTTCAAATCAACTAACAAATTCCCACTAATCGTGAATTAACGTCCACTTTTATAGAAATGGAATTTTTTAAATTGAATTCCAAAATTAAGGTTAAAATTTTTAATTCAGCGAGTTTTCAATGACGAATGCATTGAAATGAAATGAAACTATAGACGTTGTAATTCCACAAATTATGTGGAATTACAAAGTCAATGATTTCATTTCATTTCGAAATGTTATGCCAAATCCATAAAGTTACGCCGGAGACAACAAATGTCGAATGTAATTAGGAGGAACATTAAAATCCCTAATTTCAATTTCATGGTCACATATTAACTAATTTCTATACCGTTTTTAATTATTTGTACCACTAAAAGTAGCTTAAATATTTTAAGTAAGCTGGACAATTTTTATCGACCTAAAAATCACAATAGAGCCCACTATGAGAAATGGTGAGGTTGGAAATATTGTTTAAAGTTGCATTCGAAAATACTCGTATTTCCTCTCTCCTCTGCATTATTTTTTTCAAAAATGCTTTAAGATTTTTCGTTTTACATTACATTCACTAAAAGGCTGTCCTTTAAGTCCAAAAGGGATGTTACCCATGATAAAAATTCATTTTAGAAAAATAAAGTTACCAATCATATGGGCGAAGGTTTCGAATTCGACAACGTTTAGCGTGTTCTAATCGAAATTATTCTACAGGCACAGCTGCACTATACCTGAACTCAAAATATAAATTATTATTCAAAATTGTGCTTTAAATTATCGACTTTTATTCTACTTAATCACTTCCACATAATTATTTCAAAGCATCTTCGTACGTTGTTTTGATCGCTATCAAAGATGTGGACCAAGACCAAATTGCCTCGTGTATTATATACAGCCCAACTCTTTAAAATGAGACTAATGGATATTAACGGCACGGATAATGTTTTCTCTAATCTTTGGGCATTTTTCTCACAATTTAGGCACATCCAAAGTATGCTTTCGATTATGCTGTACACGACCCCCACACAGGGGACAACAAGAGCCAGTGGGAAACGAGGGACGGTGATGTGGTCAAAGGAGGCTACAAGCTGGTCGAACCTGACGGCAGCATTCGGATTGTGGAATACACAGCCGACAAACACAACGGTTTCCAGGCCATCGTCCGGAAAATCGGACACGGTCACCACCCTCACTCTCACCACTCAGCGCCTTCTCACCACCACGGAGGTTACGGGCACTACTAACAAGGAAGCTCTGGCTTTGGATCAGGAGCAGGCGACTCCGAGTGAAAACTGTTTGAACTAAAAGCAAATTGGAAGATAATTTGAAATATGACTTTCTGGTGCGATTAGTATTCGTTTCCCAATAATATTTTACGCCTCGAGACAAGAGTAAGAGTGCTCAGTTCACACTCAGGAGGAGTGTACTTCCTTCCTGCAACTTTTTGTTCGATTCTATCCTATTTAATCGTCCAAAAAGATAACGAAAGTTAAGAGTCGATCCCATCACATTAGCTAACTCCCATTCATTTGAATTTCCTGAATGCCATCCCTGTTAAGTTTTTTCATCATTTGTTGAGTTTTTTGTATTTTTTTAAATACTGAAATGTTGAGTTTTTGTTTTCCATTACTCAAATATGTTGATAATTACAGTGCCTCATATAGTCCTCGAACCATATGACATTCAGTAACTGTGGGCTAGATTAAGAACTTGTATAAAACTAGTCATTTGCCGGAAAATGTGGCTGATCTACCTCGATTCATAGACTTGAAAAGTTGATCTGTTACAAATTAAATGCAAGAAACTGGTGTTTAAGCAGTCCCAAGTTTTTGAAATAGTATAAAATAAATAAGTCACTCTACATGAGGCAATATATTTATGAGTTTTGTCTTATCGTGAAAGAAGTTTCGCATCCAAGGAAAACCAAACTGACTGGGTTTATGTAGGGGGAAACCCGTTCGCCTGTTAAACCAATGGTCGCGGGTTTGGGCCTGGCGTTGTGAATTCAAGTTGTTCGCGCATGGGGCATTTGATGGAATTTCAGGGAAGGTTATCAGGATCCCAGAAGCATATGTACATGCTATTAGGGGCTTCCAGAAATTGAAACAATTAAGGTAAGAATGCTAAATTTAGACATAAATATAGGCTGTATTGTCAACAACCAATGTTGTAGGCCTTCATCACGTATTTCATCAGGGTTTAACCAAATGTTGAATAAAAGCAAAGGTTTAAGCTTACATAAAATTATACAATGCATTCCAAGGGTTAAAATTTTAATTTCTCATCCTAAGTACATTATGCTTATAATAAACGACCATAAACCCAGACTTTGGCGCAGTTTCCGTCAGTGGTTTCATCAAAAAAGAATAATGTTTCAAACCAGATTGTTTGAATCGACAAAATGATTTTCCTTACCAACTTTCAATAAATATTTACAAAATACTTTTTCACATATATTTACGATTATCATAATTTAACAATGTTGAATTCTTTGCGCAATTCTTCCATATTCTATTTTTTTCTAACCGCAAGTGTACAGACCTAACAAAATTCAAATCCGTGCAGTCACGTGTTTAAAAATATAATTCCGCTATACATGACTCCCAAAATGTCTGGGTCCATTTTATGAACACGCATTCATTGCACTAGCAAAATACCGGAATATTATTCATGACAAACTATTTTTGATGCCGGTAAACTCATAATCAAATTAGCCGCGGAATATTTATTTCTCGCCATCTGGTAGAGCTAACGGGTAGCTCTACCAGATGGCGAGTAGTGAGCGAATGAAAGGATTCGTTATTTTCCAACAATTTCGAACGAGAAGAGGTGGTCACAACAGCTTCAAAATCAATTACCCTCTTAACCAGGGGCGAACTAGCTGTGCGGTTGATATACAAATCGCTGTAACAGAAATGATGTTAACATTCATAAGTTGTAAGGGCGTCCTGGGATATTCATTCGGAGGCGGACAGCGAGTGTTGATTTGCACTATTATCCGATTGTGGTGGCACCAATGCTTTAAAGAGCATTACACTCAGCAATATTATCTTGGTACTCCACTTTAATAAGATATTGAATTGAAGCTAAAATGCACGTTGACCCTTTCAGTCTTCATCCATTCCATTATTCCTAAGTCCAACTGTTCACGAAGATGTTAAAGGAAAAATTTTTAAGATTGAATAGAGTTGTATAATTTATTGTAGAGTTGTAGAGTATTGTGGAGTTGCATAATTTATTCCATTGTTTACGCTCTCCAGTCAAAATTAAGACTGCGAAGCAATGATAACGGGAAGGAGGGCATCGTAGGATTAAGCTCTAAATCCAATTAAATAGGCATGCAATGCGTGATTAATCGCTATTTAATTTGTATACACATTTGCATTTTACAATATACATTTTTAAAACAGATTGGTGCTAATACACGGAGTACTCGTACACGAGGCTAAAGGCTACCTGAGTATTTCAAAATGTAAAGTCATTTTCGCATAAATGAACGTACAATAATGTCCGTATCTGCATTAAACTGTATTTTTTTCTACCCTGAAATTACAAAATAAATAATGAAAATCAAGAAAACACAAATAAAATATTAGTGAATTAGCATATAATCGATTTTTAACATTAGGCTCTTTTGCAAAAATATTACACCGGCAAATCAATATTATACAATTGAACAATTTTGTACTATTAGACAAAACTGTATAAATGGGCAACATAAATACACATATAATAAATATATGTATGTTAGCGATATAACTAAAGGAATAAGTAACAGGAAATTAGGAATGTTAAAATGACCTCAGTCAATAAATGATAACTGCACCATCATAAAAAATGACAAAATTACATGAAAAATTCCTAAAATCATAATATCACGGAATGAAGTTGCTGCATGATATAAAAGCAACAATAAAGTAGATTTAATTCAAAATTCAATGAAATAAATATGGAGCCTAATAAAAAAATTAAAAATACTTTTCATTTTGGGAAAAAAATTCATAATAGCGAAATAAATGTCTAGAAATGTTACATGCAGTTTTTATGTAACAGCCATTTCTGCCTTCTTGCAAGGGACCAAACCTCTTTGCGTACGTATATGCATCTCAGTGCGTGCGTGTATGCACATATGTACAAACTCATAAGATGCCTTACGGATATATGCACATACATTTGGATACGTATATACATGCACATTCTTGAGCGGTAACTGCATTCTTAAATGAGGAATAAGGAGGAAACTAGATGCATACTTTTCAGCCCCATGCTCCTCCCACGCAATACGACTATAAAACAAAGACACTTATGAGGGCACTCCTTCTTTGACGACTCTGAAGAGATCCTCACTGTGGGTGTCGTTATTTTAAAGAAATTTTCCAACGTCAGAATGATTCATAAATGGGTGCAGCGCCAACCGTCTGACAAAATGGTCCCACAATTTGACCTTCTCATCTCAAGCTATTCATTTCCGTTCGGCCCACCCAGGGAATATAGGCTACGCTTGTGGGCAATCACCACTTTTTATCCGTTAAATACAGTTGGTAAAATAACAAAAGAATTAAGTATTATTATGGGAACTTAGAAAGTCCTGAGTTTTAGGTTCATGTAGGTGTACGTATAAATTATGTACGTAGTTAAGACCAACTATATAATGCTAACGATAACTCTAAGGTAAAGAATTAGGACGATATCCTTGAAGTAACAAGAAATAAAAAAATTAATACAGTATAAAATAATTCAAAAGTAACCATCAATTTCCGAGGTTCATACTTGTTGGAAGATAATTTTATTACTCCAAATTGTCAAATTAGAGAGTTTTTGGGAGATAGGAAGTGGCAAATGAAATTAATGCAGTTATTATAAGATGCAGGAAACAAAAAAATGCCAATACAATGAAAATCATGGATTTAAGTATGCATAAGTTATGCAAGGCTAGGGTAAACAGTAGCAGAAGACCTAGGACAAACAAAATTGCCGAAATAGAATGGTAAGTTACAGGTGTAAAATATGGTTGATAAAGAGTGATGGATCGCTTTTTGTACGATTATAGAGGGGTTAATGAAACTCTTAAGTGGTGGCAAATGATATATTAGACAAGCTTTTACACGTCTTTATTGCTCTTAAACTCAATGATAGTCGGATGTCGGGAACACGTATGGCCATCGAAAACTGAATCATTTTTAATCAGATCGACAAATAGCTGAAGAAAGAGTTGATTCCGGTTCAGTACTTGATGATAGCTTAAAAATATTTTCAATTTTTAAGGCTACGGTAGTTGACTTAGAGTTTCCGGCAGTTAAGCGCAATTTTAGGTGTAGTTTACATAAAACTTAATTCAACCTGTAATTTTAAGTTCAACTTGCACTCATTACGCATTTTTCTCAGTGGCTTCTAGGGAATAAAATAACAGTGAAGAACGAAAATCGGCTGCATCTTCTTATGGAGTTTAACAGGGATTCAAACCCGGATTCTTCGATATCCGGACATCGAGGGACCCGGGTTTGAGTCCTGGTGAAGGCGAATGATTTTCACGCTTTGAAATTGTTGCAATGAAATGCATATTGGCGGATGACTCTGTTAAAAGTTACTGTTGCGATATCTTACACAGTTCCTTGGAATTTGTCATTAGTATTATTTACTAATTTATTTAAACCATCATGTTAATTTTTATGAATACTTGCTCTGACTTAAGAATAGGAATTATTGCGGGATAAAATAAGTTTTACTAAAAAAAGAAGCAATATTTATGCAAATAAGATGAGTATATTTTGCTGCGTAAAGTTATTTCTATTTAACGACGAAATTAGGGTGAGTATATTTTGCTATGTAAAGTTATTTTTATTTTTTTTAAATTATTATTTCTTTATTATATACCAGTAGTTTCAATGCAGCAATAGTTCTTTAAGTAACCTTAATATATTTTAACTTGTTCAAAAACGTACATTTTGCCATCTTAGTGATGTTAGGTAAAGACCTAAGTCTCCGAAAAAAATTATTTACGTCACCTAAATTCCAGAAAGAAGTATTTGATGAAATTTGACCTTATTCTAGTCAAAATAAAAACTCCTAAATTAGAAATGTTTAAGAAATACTTATAAACGAGTGTATCCCACATGGTAACCCATGTTTTCACATCGTAAAAAATCATTGTCAGTGTTAGTTATACTCTGATAATCAAAATAAATGAGATAAAAGTGTTTTTTTCAAAATATTCTATGGAAGCAAATCTTGGTTATTGTGGGTATGTGGGAAGCGAATTAAAAATAGGAGAGATGGGGTGAGAAATGAGCGGGTCAGACAGTTAAGAAATAAGTGCATCTGGCAGGTTTGATAATATTGAGAGAACAGATGAGAGTCAAATCGCCCTGCGGATACGTAAGAGAGGAGCGAATTGTTTGCGTGATAAGGGTAGATTAAACAACACATGGGGAATCTGATCGCAGAGAATCTTAAGACAACAAATATGAGAAGTATCAGCTAAAAAAATGCATGTATGAAATAATAAATGAAGGTGAAAAAGCGAAAGAAATAATAAAGGACAGGGCACTAATGAGAGTATCATTATAAAAAGAGGAGTGTTTTAACCTAAAACTAGGCTTTTATCAACAGAGCCGACATCAAAAAGAAAAGACGTTAATTTTATGAAAGTGTGTATGATCGAAGTATATACATCCTTTTACGAAAACACGAAAAAGATATTTATGGGCACTTCCGATACGCAAACATATCCAAGTAGTGAGCACATGACTTGACTTGAAGCCAAATCTTGACTCTTGATTGTTGGAAGACATACTTACCAAAACAGCATTGTCATGTGCTTTAATCATTGACACCAAAGTTCTTTACTGGAGTTTTTATTTGTCATAATGTAACTGTATTGAGCTTTGCACTTGGGCTACCAAACAAACTGATGAATAAATAGAATGAAGACACAATATGCAGATGGAGAAATTTAAAAAATAAATACAAATTTCAACCTTTTACAAGGACGCATTTGCCACGAGAAAGAGAATCAATAATAGTTGGAAAATTTACAGGATGTCCCCATTGTGATTTTATATTTTACATTGCCATTTTAATTATGTTCATCGCGAAATACGCAGAATAAAAAAATAATACCTTTGAAGACTGGCAAATAGATTTCAAAAACATAATGTTTCAATTCTTTAAAAATAACCTCATTCTCCAAGATTAAGCCCTAATATGGCTGATTCTGTTGCATATCATATACGAGATATATAATAATAAAACACCCAAAAGTAGTGTCGCATAAATGCAAATGATGTCAGCGTGTCATTAATTATTAGAGTGATCATTAAGTTCGCGCCATATTAATTATAAATAATACTACCCATTGTTAATAAAAATTGCTACCCGAGTAAAATACGTTTACGGTGGAAGTTGTAGCTAAAAACAGGGAAAGGTACTCGTTCATTCTATGAACACGGGTATTAAGAGTCTGTTGTCTCGGCAATACGTGCTGATTCCTTCTAGTTTGATTTAATGCAATCCCATGGGTTTCATGGCAATAGTTTCCACTCTTTTATTTTCAGAAAGGGTCGGTATATCAACATATTTGAAGAAAAACTACTTCATTCAGTTATGTTTACTGTTTTTAATTACTCCACAATCAACTTTCAAACCAAATTTATCCTAGTACGCACCATTCACCGCCAGACACTTTTCCATTTTCCTATACCATTTCGTCATTATGAAGAGGTAATTTTCATTATCCAATGTTAAAAGCAATCAGTGCAACTGATAATCATCGGCAGATACCATTTCATTGCTAACTGAAACACAATCAACGTAACCAGGACCTGCATTTTAGCTCCCAATTTTTGCGTTTATTTCTTAACTCTTTTCTGTTTAAATTCTCAATGGAGTCCAATAGATATTAAAATTTCTTACTATTTTCTGAAGAGTATTTCACTAATGCATAGCAATGATTACAATTTTATGATAATCCCAGCGCCTAATTTCACAAGAGTTTATGTAGCTTTAGCTCAATGATTCGCTCTGACATAATAGATTGGCAAAACTAAATACAGAATATTGTATAGTTTTCAAGCTTATCATATTGAATTAACTCGTAAATTTTTCTAACCATAGTTCCATCATTAGCAACATAGGAGTAGTTTTAGCCACAACACAAATAAGTTGGAAAGTAGCAAGCAACAAATTAAATTCTATTCGTACACAAATTGAATTATTGCGTTTATATAAGTGAAATTTAGATGCTTCAAGTAAGATAATCTGAACACCCTAAAAATATATGGCAAACGGCTAATTTTTACTGTAAATTAAACGTTTAGGCTTCTCAGAACGAATTTAAACCTTGTGGAATTGAAGGCTCCTAAAATCACTCCTCAGCAACAAGAAATAGGAGTTAAGCAGGAAAAAAAGTCGGCGTACGTCATTCGTATTATTGCATCAAATCTCTTTCGACTCAAATGAAAGCTGAAAAGTCAATTATCAGAAGTGAAAGCCGAAAACGAGTGATTGGTAAAAATCTACCTAGTGATCATGGGACAAATAATTTTTTTTAAAGATGTGGGTTTTCTGAAAGTTGTTTACTTTATATGTATCACATATTCAGCGTATAATAAGGCAATGGGTAATGCAGCCTCCACTTTTAAAATAGAAACATTTGTTATAAACATTCCCTCCAAATAAAAATATGCCCTCAGTTTACTACTCCTAGACCACTCTCAGTATTTGGACAAAATATATTTCCACCGCTCATCGTCACGGCCTACTGATTCTGCTCTCAGAAACTGGGTTTCCCACCTCGAATACTCATTCAGCCCCTTCGCACTCATGTTAATCTTATCTCGGCAATAGCTTTTTCCAACCACCGTTCACCACCAGTCTTTCATCCGCCCTTTTACCTCTGAATCCCTAGCAACTCTGCTTCTTCCTCCCCTTGCTGTTCTCTGACCGTTCAAAACGTTTATGGGCGAAAAACTTTCACAAATTTTATACAGCATTTCGAATTCAAACTGTTCTTCGATAATTACCGCTAACACCACTGACGTTCATCCGCTGTAGCTCTTTTTATTAAGCACGCTCGCATTAAGGTTTATTCGAAATTTCTACCAGTCAAAAGGCATTATTGGTGGAGGATATCCAAGATCATTACATGATCGTCTGATAAAATATGTTCGATTACCAAACTTAGAGGTCATGGACAAATTCAAGGAAAGAGATGCTGAAACATTGCCCAAAATACTTTTGAATAATGTATCCTCTGGGATTTGAAAATACCTTCAATCACTCACGAAAGGTGAAGTCTATAACTCGGCGATCTGACAAATGCTGATATGAGTTATAAATAGTTCATAAATATAGCATTCTGACCTTCGTTCTCCTAATAAACAATGTTTTTCTTCATCCAAATATGGTTTGTATTACAATGTGGCTCATTGCATGCCTAATTAATTAAATTAATTCAAACATCGTAATTAATTTCATTTAAACTTTTCATGTGAAGAACAGTTATCACATATTAAAATGAAAAAGTTTTTTCGTTGTAGGGCTTTTAATAACCGATAACACATTTGAATAACTTAATGCAAAAGTAAAAACTAATAAAATGATTTTTTATGAAAAATGAGTCCGATATCACTCGAGTCCAGTTCTCAAACCGGCATCAAGAAAGTTCATTATTAAACTACCGTGAGTTCTGCTCTCCAATTTCACAACGTTGCCCTTTAATAATACGCTTTCCCCAAATTAATCTACTCACCCTATCTGTCAATAGGAATCCACCTTAGCTCGGGTTGTTAACAAAATCTATTAATGAAGTAAACTAATTCAAAACAATATAAATGCTACGTGTCTAATGTTGAACCCCTTGATTTTTTTATATTAGTGAGCCTACAGTCCCATATAAAAAAATCGCCCCATGCTGACTGACATTTATATAGTCTTGCAATATTTTACGGTTGAGTGCCCTTTTCTTGAATGAATTATCTCATAAAGTTCTACAACAGATAAATTTCATGAAACTTTAAATTGAAGTAATTTCGGGTCTGAATAACTATGCATAAATATAACCGTTGAAAACAATCCATGCAAATGAAATCATTTATCTGTCTCTTTGTTCATTTTAAAAACACTGCGCAACGATGTCAAGAAAGTATGCACAAGCTTAACTTAATGTGTGCGTGGTTTTGGCCAGGAATTTTGGTTTAACAAAAAGCTTGCTTAATTAATATGCAAAACGAGCATTTCAATAGATTTATTAAATAGTAGAGGCTGGAGATATGGTGCAACAAATGGTACGCAACGGCAGCCGTGAGTTCTACGAATGAATTTCATAATCTAAATATTATTTTTTTCTCTCCAAGATAATGCCAATGCTTCCAAAACCCCAATTTCATGCTAAATGGGTATATATTTTAATGAAATGTGAATTACATTCGCAGTACATGGAGATTATAGAAATTATCATAAATAAAATCAATTTCTAATACGACACCTTAATTATTGATTTTCGACAATGTGAAATTAATTGTATGTTTTTAGTGAAAACCTTATATAAATAAATAATTACAATTCAGGTGCACATTGAATCGTAATTCTGGTGCTTCTATTACGAATTCAGCACGAAACAATTATATTTGTGGCGCGTTCTGAACCAGTTTCGCAGCAAAATTCAACATCTTAGCGATATTTCACTACGACTTAATTAAGTCATTATTACTTTTTGCGATAATAACTATGGTCTGCTGTTGGTCATCAAGATGAAAATTAACGTTCATTAAAATTAACTTTTCTAAACTTCTCATTGTCGTAACTCCTGTTTTTATGGGCGCATTAATGCTCGGTACCTCATGAAATGAAAATGTCAGCGTCAATGTATTTGAGACTTCAATCGCTGATACGCAATATTTTTCACCTATACTTGCAATAATTAATTACAATCAAGAGACTAAAACTTACAAATAAAAACCTAATTATTCTGAATAACTAGACTTTATCATGCACCATCTGACTGTATCAACCAAATATTGTTTTACAATATCCGTCTCTTTGGCTGGTCTGAAAAGTGCCGTATGGGAAATAGCTCCTTTAAAACCCCTCTCGGAAGTGAATGCATCTCATGAAATTTCTATATTCTCCATTAGTTCTGAGTTCGATTAAAGACTGAATGAGAAGAAAATCAATGGTGTAAAATGCTTAGCATTAATCAATGTACTACACACGATAGCGTTACATTGAATGGATAGGGGTGACCTATCCATAACCTATTGCGAACATGCCTCAGACTGCTCAGGAGAGAGTGGCGGATGAAGTCTCAGGATGACCAGTGCTAGGCAGCGGGAGACATGGGTCAGGGACCAGGGACCCCACTTCTATTTGTTTAGTGTACACAAGGAGGTAACGCTAATGGAAAAGAATCATTAAAAAGAATGTATCAGGATGGAGAGTCCATTCAATGAGATTTGGGGATGATCAAGCTTTAGTCAGCCGGACAGCAAAAGGGTAACAGTCATAGCTTAAAAAAAACCATAAACACAATAATCAACCCGAAGGTCGGTTTGGTAGTAGTAGAGATCACCCAGTACTAAGCCCGACGGCGTGTGAAATTCACACATCAGGGTAGGGGGGCCAGTTTCTTTCCCTGTGGCGGTTATGGTTTCCCAGGAAGATCTGATACCCGAAAAATCACATAGCTTGAGTGGAGCTGCAGGTGCCCAGTGTGCCTTGCCCGGGAATTGAACCCGGGCCCCTCCGGTCAGTAGTCCAGCGCTCTACCTCCTGGACTACCATGTCAAAGCTAAGTATATTACAAAATCACTGCGACAGGTATGGGAGGAAAATCAATGTAAATCAAAGGTAATTAAATTTTTCGAGGAGACGGACTATGTTACACACCAAATTCTGTAGTGCAAAAATTACGTAAGTTACACAGTTTATCTGTCTTGGAAGTCTTTGGTACCGAGATGGCCGAAGTACTAGGAATATCATAGGAAGAATTGCGTTGGGCAGAGAACCATTCACGAAAAGGGAATTGAATAAGTAAAGACGTGAAAAAAGGATTAATGACATTTTTATCTAGAGTGTGGATTTGTAGGCCGCGAAAACATAGCCGTTGAAGCAATCATAGGCGCATATTGGAGGATTTTAAGATTTGGATGTGAAGATAAGTGGATGGGAAAGATAAAATGGTCGGGAAGGAACATGATGAAGAAATACTAGGTATGGCTGGGGAGGAGGAAGGATTTTTGGGAGAAATCCAAAGAATGCAGGAAATCTGGATACAAAGCATTTCGATTGGAAATAGAATTTTTAAGAATGCGATAGATGGGAAAACATTAGGTATGCTCGATAAAGAGAGAAATAGGACCGGCATGTTAGGAAATTGAAAAACAGTGTGCGGGATTGAAGAACAGTTTGCCGAAGTCTTGGGGTGTGAAATGTTGTCTTGTTAGATGAAGCTGAGAAATTCAGCAAAGCTCAGTATGTGCTCGTCCAAAACCTACCGTGAACGACATACTACCAAATAGTAATAACATAAAAAATCTAAGCTAAGCTAAATAGGGAGCATAAAAGTTATGGGAGCATCCAAGGAAGGCGGGCAACGGGAAAATATGTTCTCCCTTGAAGAACATTTTTGACCTCACAATAATTCAATATACCTATTTTTTACAAACTCATTTTAAATTTCTACCATATCCCGAACATAAAATTAGCTACTGCAGGTTTTGTTTGGATATAAAAGTAGTTTCAACATTTATAAAAAACTGTTACAAACTCACACTTGTTCATATATGATTATCATTTTCTCATAGGTTTTCAATATCCGCTGTTGATATAAGCGATATCCGAACAAAAGGCTCCCCTTGGCAGATTAAAAGGTTGACAAAACCAGAGAAAATTATTCTAACATTCATTTTTATTTACAGTTAACTACCGTTCGAATTAAGTCTTTACTGGGTCCTAGGGATAATGTGTACTACACTTATCATCTCTACCTACACAACGATTAATGTCCTTGTACATTTTTTGTCTTCATGAAATTTACAAAGTTTACTGAAATGAAGAAAGTAACTTTGTAATTCAACACACACTTTACTTAAAACACGACCCAAGTTTCGACGTTGAACTGTCATCATCAGACGTGAACAGGGAGTGACAGTAAATAAAGTGTGGGTGGAATTACGAAGTTACTTTCTTTATTTCAATATCCTAGTACAGTATATTATAATTATTTGATTTCATAAAGGAATCAACGCTTAGTACGTAATAAAACAAGATTTTTCAGATGAGTAGTGCAGTTTACATCTGGTAGTACACGCATAGGACTTTTTTTTGCCAGAATTTGGATATTTAGTAGAACAACCCCTTGAAAATTTTCTTCGGCCAATTACGTAAAATCCAATTACCCAAAGTGGAGTTCATATTTCTGGACTCCTCTCCCATTAAAGTCACGGTGCTGCCCCCGTATATTTACACCATTGGATCGTACGACACCTGACAAGATCAAATTAATAGATCCATGATGGCTGCGAACCAGAAATCGTTTCAAAAGATCGGCGGATATTGGGCGTTGAGATACGATGACCTTTACAAAATAAAGAGGTGGAGGTGAAGCCGAAAGACTGAGCATTAGAGAGTTGCTGCAAGGATTGTAGGAGCTCGTTTCGCAACTTCTCCGAGGTATCAAGAGAAATAGCCCTCCTTAATCCCATTTCTATATTCTCCCTAGCTTTTCTTTCACTAATTTCTCGACTCCCATATTCAACTAACAAACACTTCGGCATTTTATCCACTCAGACTCCTTCACAAATTTTATCCTTGAGAACCCGCATATAGTACTCGAGGATGGCTTGAAGCGAAACGAATGGAACGGTTCACTTAAAACATATATATTTACTAAATAAATAAATCACGGCTAAATCTGTAAGAATACCAGTTATTTCTTTAGACATTTATATTATAAAAAAGGTGTCTAATGTACAACCAAGATATTTTTATTCTATAGAGATACAGGTCATATTATAAGGTACGAATATAGGTTTGTTATGAGGTACGAAAGACAATGAGGTTTGATGAAACATACACCAACATTCTATTTCATTGTTTGTTTAGATCTAGGCCTTTAATCTGACACTTTAAAAATCATTTCTCAGCAAAATACCACATCGGGTTTGCAATTAATAGGACCAAAATAATCGAAGTAAATTAGTCTGGTTTTAATTATATTTACATATTTTATTATATGTATGTAAAAAGTTTATACCTAATTATGAATTATACGAATTTCCTCTAAACAAACAAATCTGTAAGCACTCCTATATCATCAATCCCTCTCCAAAAAGTAACCACGGCATTCTCCACATCTGCACCACTTCCGTGGTATTCAAGCCCTCCAAGCCTTTCTAGGGGAACTTGTCGCCATCCTGGCCTGTTAGAAAACCGCAGCCAACCTAAATGTCGTTCAGTCACTCTCAGGCGTCCTCAAAGCTTCTTTGCCTATTTCTTAAAATCACCAGACCTCCTCTATAAACCCAAGCTCTTCCCAAGTTCCATGCAACTCTTAATGGCGCAAGATAACGAACCTGTATCATTCTGACTAATCATACCCTTCCCCAGCAAAACCAACCGAATTTTCCTCTTTCTCTTTTAACCTCTGCTATCAACTTTGCCTATTTCCTTGACTGATAATTCTGCCCTAAGTTTTATATTGATCAATGCATCAAATTCATGGCTACACGTTTTAATTATCACAAGAACTCTTCGATTGAACGTACCTTAATAAAGCAAAGTAATATAAATAATACTATTTCACTATTAATAATAATAATAATTGAACTTCGTTATAGCATTTTATCAAGTTTATCTAATAAATTCATCTCTGATATTCTGCCATGACAGCGCTATTTTTTAGAATTCAATCTTTTTACCTTCTTAATTTAAGTTAATTGTTGCTTTATGCACATAGGTAAGTACATGAAGGGGATAATTAACACAATTTATGCGCAATAATATTCTAAACCAATCATTTTAATGATACGAAGCAGTCCCTTTCCTTCAAAGAAATTTTGCTCAAAGAAAAATAGACTTTCCCCAGTGTTCGCTTCTGTTCGTGACCTTACCATTCATTTCTATAACTCAATCTGAAATTTATAAGAAACATTTAATCTTTAATAACATCAAGCTCATAGTAAACCTTTCCATAATATTATGGGCCCGTAATATTTTTTGCAGACCCTCCCTGTGTGTACAACGAAAAGTTCGTTTACGATTCATGATCACGATATTTCCAAGTTTTCATTGAAACAATGTGAAATACCGTCAAATGGAACATCCCGATAAATTCGGATTGTTGAAAAGGAATGTGAAAATATCTATCAATTTGAAACTCAACTCATGTTTAAGACGGAGTTTAATGATATTAAATTAATTTTCCCTTAATCAGAAATATACATCAGTACCTTTTTCGAAATTAAAACAGTGTTATTTAAACTGGAAGTGAAGAGCGAAGATTTGATTATATCTTGGAATGCAGTGTCAGTAACGCTTTAATTTTTCACACAGTACGTATATGACGTAATGAAAAGATATTCACTGAGGTTACCCACTGTAACTCTTTGCGAGCATGCTACCTATGTTTTAGGTAATTTTATGATCTAGCATCACAAAACTTAAATTTATGAATACAGAATTCACCCGCAATAGCCGTACACAAGGGAGGGGGACGAAGAAAGTGACGAAATCAGGAAAGAGAGATCAACACTCTCATAATCACCTTTATAGAAGGAAAGTTTTTAGCAAAGAGACAACTTCAACCTCCTACGGAGAGTACCGCCCTTTAAAAGAGAGACACCATCAAATGCTTAAGTGGTCAAACATACATTCCTCCAAGGGTTTACGAGCGTCAACCGAGTTGAAAATTCTACAGATGTACGAAAACAGCAAAATTACCATTATTAAAGCTTAAGCGATTTATTCTGAATACTTATGACGGGTAGGAAAAGAGATACATTGATTGCAAGTCGTTTCAAAACTGAATAGTAAAATATTTCGCTAAAATATGACTAGAAAAACATTCTCCAAGATGCGGGAGGTTTCCAGACTCTATAGTCTGAAATATACTGCGCTTAATTCTTGGCCATTGATTGCGAAAGCAAATAGATACCCCGAATTTTTATCATTTCATCCCAAAATAATAAGTTTTTAGCAGTCAAATTTAGATCAAATGAAATTGTTTGATGATCAATTTTCGAACATTGTACTATATTCATTTAAAACCTACAGCTTTAAACCTGATGCTTGAATATAGAAAATATCACCTTACCCATCACGATGTTGCCTTTCGAGGTGGACAAGTCAAATGATGCGGAGTTGTTTCAGTAAACATGCTTCAATTTAATAATTTCCTCCATACTCTCTGTCCTTTGACATTCCTTCGACTTTTGCACGCCCATACATGCTCCTCTATTCCTAAAACCTTCTATATTTCTTGTCTTGTGAGTCTCCTCAACCGCATTCACCCATAGCTTTTCTATCTGCCTCTTCCATCCTCTCATTCCTCCCATTAACACTTCTCTCATACTTTTCTCACATATATCTGTTTTGTGAATCATCTCTCATTCATCGTTTCAATATTACCAAACCGTTGCAGTAAAATTATTTCACTCGTCCATTCATGTCCAATCCATCATTCATTTCCCGTTTATTTTACTCACTAGTTTTAGCACTATTTTAACGAGAGAAACCACAAGAACATCAACACTTCACACATTCGACAATGCTGTTACTCCTGTATATTCAGGTTACACTTTCACAAAATAAATACTGCGAGGAAAGGGAGGCATTTAATAGTACACCAATTTTTTCCTGTCACAGAAAAGCATTAATTTTTTGATACGAGCAAAATTTTCGCCGGAAACATCACTACTTTCAAATTCTTCAACTACACTGCGATCATTCTCGTATATTCCGCCAATACAAACCAAAGCATCCACATGCTCGGTTTTTTCGTAGTGTGTCCTCTTAATTCAATTTCTTTTCACCCAATCTCAATTATTATCTCATTATCAAACAGGACCAGCCACGGTTTAAGCGCATTTGCCCTCAATTAACCATTTACCACTCTCCGTTGCCAAACTGAAGCTATCGAGGCCCTCCCGCTGATCCTGTCCTGTCCTGTTGGATTACAGCAAGAAATTTTACATCGCTATCCATTAGCAACCCTTGTCCAAAGAAAAGCATTATATTTACATTTGAATTGACATAACGTATCCTTTGTTTCACACCATTTTTCATTTCAAACTATTCACTAAAGATCCCAGTAGCACTTAATTTGCCTTAATATTTCGTATAATACTTTTATACCACTCACAGTTTGTTTAACGGCAAATTTGATTTTTATTCACTGTATCTTTACTCCATTTAAAAGTATTCCTTACTTATATCTACATTCCTTTTACAAACAAGTCTTAAAACGTATTTTTCTTTTCAAAATCAACAAATTTGCACATAAAATTTCTTTCCCCTCGTAGGCATTAAACTGCACTTCTTTCCTCAGAGTTTCTGCCAAGGTGATGTACTATTTCAATCAACAACTTACCAATTTTTTTATCCCAAATACTCAATGAACTAATCGCCCTGCGTCTAACATAACATCTCACACCACTTCTCTTAGGTAAAAGGGATTACCAGCTATACTATATTCTTTCAATTGGTGAGCAAGACTTAAATTCCCAAACCTAAGTAAAAAGAATTGCACAAATGAGCAACAAATAAGCTGAAATACCATGACAGCAAAATGACATAAAACACTTTATAGTTCACCAGCAATCAAATGAAATACCCGAGATAAGTTTTATTGTTTATTTTGAACATTAATATTTTTGATATCAACAATATTGATTAATATTGTTATATATGCATTAGAAATTAATTTTTATATGTATTTAAATTCATTAGAAAACTATGATATACCAAAGCCAATCCAACATAATTAAGCTTTTACGATTCTAACGTCTAAACCGTAATTTTACAGATAGCTGGTGTAGGATTCTATGCTAGGCTTGCGTGTGATGTGGACATCAACTAACCACGAACTCTTTATAGCTCTCGGTCTCCCCCATCAAGTTTCAAAAGTTCCAGATAGAGAGATAGTATTCAATTCCAATTTTATTACGGTGTAAGGTTAGTTTCAAGCAACAGCTGACCTAATTTTGTAATTCGACGATACGTATGCCCGAGGCATTGAATACTTCATCCGGAAATCAACATATGTAGTTGAAGTAGTTTTTATGGGAAGCGACCGACAGTTAAGGTCATCTGTGCCATTAATGATGAATGGGAAAGGAAGGGTGGAGAGAAACCTGGCGTCGGTATTAGTCTACTCTTGTCTAACTCCGTCAAGGGGTCCGCAGTTTAACGCCCCATCCGACGGACGACGTACGTAAACACTAATAGTGCTTTCCACAAAGAACCTCAAGTGGGGATCGGGATACCGAAAAATATTTGTTGTCTTAAGGATTTGAACCCGGGCCCTCTCCATTGGAAGCCTCTAAGTTTGCCACCGTACCATCTCAATCCCCATGTCCCATCCCATGTCTCAATCCCCATGTGTGAAACCGTCAAAATACCAAATTATAAACCGCCAAATGCAACAACTTCTATACCGCCGACCAGCTATGACATAATTCACACCATATGGGCCTGCCAAAGCTGTGGGTGCCAAAGGTGATTCTTTTTGTTACCTCCGGCGTAACATTATGGAAATTACATGACGCATTGAAATGAAATGAAATTATTGATATTTTAATTCCACACACAAGGGTGTGGGATCACAAAGTCAATAATTTCATTTCACAAAAGGTGATTTTATTCAAATTTCTCGTTAAAGCCTCGAACATAATGTATTGTTAATAATACAATACTGCAAAAAAATTTAATGGATTAAACATATATTCATAATAATAAAATTTTCATGGAAAAGTAAATGCATGTTTGACTGGTTTATGTAAATCATCATTTTCATGAACTAAAAGTAGATCTAAAATTAATGTATTTAAATGCATGCATTTAAAATAAAATTTTAGACACGAACTATGAACTAAATTTTTCTTTAGAAATAATTGCAGCATCTCCTCTAAATTACTGTTATTAATCTAAAGAATATAATCCGATTCAATCAAATTAAATTACTCTATCATGTTTTCAAATGATCACTCGTTAAAGCCTTGGATTGCTTTCATGCCCTTCATTAAGTTTCTCTGGGGGAAATTTCTTCGTGAATTCAAATTTCCTCATCTTCAGTTCGGTCATAATTTGCTTAAACAAATCATGGGTATTGGTAAAAAGTTTCAGTAAAAATTGAAAACCCTGAACTCGACGAAATTTCAGAGAGAAATAAATGTCACTAAAGAGGATTAAAACGCATTTCAATCAGCGAGAAAAGAGTCTTGAAAGCCATGCTCTGATTTGCAATGTAAAGGACGAGGACGAGAAAAATATTGGATAAGCTCCCTTGAGCATCCCAATTGACTGCAGTCAAATTAGTATGAGAAATTGAATTTATTTTTAAACACTACATGAAAATTTAGTTTCTTTCCCTTTTAAACGTGCCTGTATTCCATTCAGCGGAAAGAAATTCTTCCAATATAGATAAGTTTGTCAACCGGCTACAATATAAAACATATGAAGAGAGAGAGGAGATGCGTTGGATCAAATAAATAGTAAGGTTTTCAATGACCTACGAATCCTATATTTCAACGTGAGAAGGATCAGAGATGTAACGATAAAGTTGCTGCCATTCCATCTCTACCATTAACTATTATACCTTGTGTCATCATCCATATTGATAATGATGACTATTTTCTATTGTTTTCGTTCTGAAAAAGCTTGCGTAAGCCATCAGTGACATAATTTCCTGAGTGAGTCAAGAACATGAACAGCAAGACCAAGAAAATGATGATAGATGTATCTCCAGAGCTACATCCCTTCATGACCTCCACCATCAAGATGCAATATTGTGAGAGGAAAAAAGTTTTTCTTAATTTAAAACTAATAAAGCAATTTTAAATTATGAATTCAATTCTGGTTAGCCCAGTTTCTATTCCCCCTTAGCTTGCAATATTTTATTTCTATTCAATTGTACCTTTTTTAGATATATTAAAAATTTTATCACATTGCTTTTTATTCTTTTCGTGTCATTCAATATTTTTCTACGAGTACATTATTCAAAAAATTCATGGTACGCTTTGTATGCATACTATTTAAATGTATTTATACTTCTAGAGTATAACAGAGGTTGGGACTAATACTGGTACTTATAGTGTGTGAAATATTAAATTAGAAATTAATTAACGGCTTCAGGACACTAGAGGTGATCATAGCGCTTAACACGTTGTTCAAATGAAGACGAAAAAGTCAATTTAATGTAAAATACGTTTGTTTACATATTAATGTCAAATTAAGTGCTTAACAAACTGAAATACATATTGCGAAAAACCTTTTTCGGTTTTAAAGTACTACATTTAAGCATTAAATGCTGAAATAGAAAGCAATGAAACTTTGGTTCGCGAAATATTACCGAAACAAGTTGTTAATCTTAACCTACTCCTTGGGGCCAGGCCGTAAAAAGCAATATTTACGACGGCAACCTATGTCACGGTGATAAATAGTAAAAATTCAATGAAGCAAGGCAATAACTTTGGATTATTCTTAGTCAATTAGGGTGCAATAACCCCAAGTCGTTGAATGAATAATGCATCCTACGAGAAATATACTGCCACCAACACTTTCCTAAGTTCCCCTCATTAAAAATGAGTATCCTTATCGATCGCACCATTTCATGGTTTCGAGTCATTCAAACCCACAGAACTATTGGATGAAAAAATGTCTTCCAAGACTATCCATGTCAGAGACACAGGAATTTCAAAGTTTTTTACGCATTGGATGTTGCGGTGGCATGAGCAAAAACCACCATCACGAACTGATGGATAAGGCGTGTATATTTTAAAACCAATGATGTTGATTTAGGTACATATAAAATGATGCACAAATTAGATATCTGAATGAAAGCAGTGTATCGAGAGTAAAAACAAGTAGGATCTCTTTTCATAAAAGGGATATGGACAAAAATTTTAAATTTTAAAATAGAACCTTAATATAAAATAGAATTAGTTTCGAAAATCAATGGTTGAAAATGCCGTAATAATTTTTGGTCGTTAGCAACTAATCAATCGTCATCATTTACATACTAGTAGTAGTAGTAGTTTTTAGGGGAGGCGACCGACAGCTAAAGTCATTTGCGCCATAGGGGATGGACAGGAAAGGATGAAGGGTTGAGAGAAACCCGGCGTCGGCATTAGCCTACTCTTTACGAAAGGCGCCACGGGGTCCGCAGTTTAACATCCCATCTGACGGACGGCGTACTCACTCAAAGTGCCCTCCACAAAGCACCTCAAGATATCGATCGAGATACCTCTGAAAAATATTCAACACCGCCGGGATTTGAACCCACGCCCTCAGGGTGGGAAGCCAGTACTTCAGCCCCCGCACCATCTCGATCCCCACCATTTACATACAGCAGAGTCTATAAACAAGAGCGTTGCCGAGAATTTACGCATTATTTGTATCAATGATTGACCTCAGATTTAATCTACTGACTGTAAAACTGATATAACATAAGGTTACACATCACTTCAAAAAAGGACCGTTTTTCGGAAGTATATAATTTAAGACAGACTTTGAATGGACACAAATTTAACACTCCTACATTTCTTTCGCCTAGCCTAAGACAAAACATGATCCAACATCAAACTAAACCCTCCTTCAATTCCGCACACATTTTAGCACATCATATCCTATTCCTACCCCTTCCTTTTTTCCCAACGTTCTCCCCTCTGATGAAGTCTTCAACACTCAAACCGCTCTGAATCCATCTTTCTTGCCATTATTTGGTTTCTCCAGACAATACTCCTTCGACTTCACTCACCTTACCTAGTATGTCCTCACTTATTTCCCTTCATTTCCATTTCAATTTTTCCATCTTTCTCCTCACCCACCGTTCAAAAGCCTCCAATTTACGTCTATCATCTTGCTTCAAAGACCACGTCTCTGCACGGCACAAAACCACGCTTCACATGAATGTTTACACAAATCTTTTCTGAGCATCTTTACTCAGCCTCCTTGCCATCATCTCACTCCTCCATCGATAGCTTCTTTGTCTAACGCAATTCATCTTTTAACCCAATTCAATTGTTTCTTTGCGAGAAATATGGTTTTTGCATTTGGAGGAAGTATGCGAATATGCATGATTTCTAAACAAATAACATCAACCATAGATTTCAGATGCTCATAAAAAGAGACGTTTCAGGCGTGATATGGTGGAATATGATGATTAATTAATTAACAATTGGCAATTGTTCACAAAATAAAATTTAATAAGACTGGTATCAATGTAACCACATCATCATCAGGTCAGATCATGGACCTGATGATGATGTAGTTACATTGAAACCGGTCGTATTAAATTTTATTTTGTAAAATATTGCTTATTTTTAATTAATTTAGATACGTTCATAATTTTACGCTCCATAATGCAGCCTAAACCACATAGTTTAAAGATGTATGATATCAAACTTCTTTAATAAAAGGAATGTGAAAGGTTTTTAAACTGGGCATATTTAAATAATAAGAAAAATGCCAGTTTTATCAAAACGAAGAATAAGAAAAGGAAAGCATGAGATAAAATATATGAATAAATACATACAATGTATCATTTCGAAACAACGAGCAATTGAAGCGATAAAGATCACTTCTGATGAATAACTGAATTAATTCAGCTTCTTATCCGGAGAAATATGAAAAAATTAGTATTTCATTTTATGAGAAAGCATGCATTCATAATTATTATTAAGTAATCTACCGGTTAAGGTAGGTTTTGGATGGACACCACTACCAAATAAATCATTTGTGACTCCTAACGAAACACAATCCAGCAACCCACTCTACATCTATTCCCTTTATTAGGTTGCCTAATATTCTCCCCTCCTTTACAGTCTTCAACATTCCACTACCGATCAATACACCTCTCATCTATGGTTCCTGCCTCCTTAGGATTTATCCCAAAAAACCCCGCTCTTCGCTCACCATACCAAGTACTTCCTCATTTGTTTTCCTTTCAGTCCATCACCTCCTTTATCCTTCTCCAAACCCATATTTCAAAAGCCTCCAATCTATCTATTATATCATCGTACTTTAGTGACCATGTTTCCGCGCCGCACATAACTACGCTCCATATCAAAGTTTTTAGGAGTCCTTTCTTAACATCCATACTCAACACCTCTGTCATCAACTCCCTCCTCTTTGTGAAAGCCTCTTTGCCTAGCCCAATTCTTCTCCTTACGCCCCAAATACTTAAACCATGTTGGTCCAAAACACTTCCGAGATAAGTAAACTGTTCTACCTGCTCTAGTTTTTGCCCTCCTATTTTAATGTTTAGCTTAGCCTTTACCTTCCTGGAAAATCGCATTACCTTTGTTTTATTAATATAGATTCTCATCCCATATCTGTCGTACGGAATTTACAATTCACTCAGCAATGCTTGTATCCCCTTGGCTGAGGGACAAACTAGAGCATGGTCATCAGCAAACCTAACTGATTTTACGTATACCCCGCCGACTTTCATTCCTACCTCCAGTTCTTCCCATGCCTCTTTAATCATTTCCTCCACAAACAGGTTGAACAGCATCAGTGACAAAGGGCAACCCTGCCTTGCACCTCTGCCTAACACTGCCCATACCGACTCCCGTTCCCCACCCGCACCTGAGCAGTCTGAGACATGTACAGGTTGCGGATTAACCTCCTGTCCCTCCGATCTAATCCTATTTTCTGCAATATACTCAAGAGTTTTTCCAAACTCACTTTATCAAACGCCTTTTCGGAATCTAAGAAACTGGCAAATACGTCCTGATTGTATTCTATACTCCTCTCGATTAGTGATCTCATTACTGCAATGGCATCACGCATGCCTTCCCCTTCCAAAACCCAAACTGATCATCTGCCAAGTAATCATGCGCTCAGCTCTCTATCCTTTTGTTGATGATTCTAAGAACAACACTAGCCGACGAGGGAAATGGAACTTATTGCTCTGGATGTGATGTCTGTCATATGATGTAGCCTATACCTTTTTATGGAATAGGAACTAACACTGATCTCAGAAAATATTATGACCAGATTCCTTTCTCATAGATGCCACTAATTAGTCCATATAAACTCTTCCTTCCACATTTTCCTAAACCTTAAAGTAGATCCTTAGGGAATGTTGTCTACTCACACGACATAATTTCATTCCATATACCTTAAAGTCCTTTGTGTCTCATGGTAAAGCATGCCTGGATCGAAGCTATCTTCATCTAAGCCATAACCTTTTCTATGTCTCAGATTCCTGGACTAAGTTCTCTACCATAAAGTTCATATATTCCTTCGACTTCTCTTGGACATAAACTGGTTCCACCAATATTTTAAGTGGCTCATATTGGAATATTTATAACGATTTCCCCGTCATAATGTCGGACAAAGTTTTAAAATTGCATAGTGGAAGAATTTAACCCTTCCTCAGCAAACTTTCCATCTGCTCGCACTGTTTCTTCCATCACGCTTATATTGCTCTATTTTTTACCCTACTCAATACATTATTTTACTCCTTCTACCTATATCTGTATTTACATTCATCCGTTTTTTCCATCATCTATCTTTCTAATCATCTCATCCGAGATCCATGATTTATTTGTCCTTTTCCTATCAACGGTTCCCATAGTTTCTTTTGCTGCTTTCGATATCTCTTTCTTGATGTATTCCCAATTTGATTCGATTGTACTCATCTCTTTACCGTCATCCATGATTTTTTCTACAGTCTGCTGATACTCCTTCTTTGCTAATCAAGTTAATGTTTCTCCTGTCCATTCTTAACCCGCCGCCCGTGCATTACCTTTTTGAAACGGAGACCACCCTTCATAACAACTAAATTGTGCTCAGAGTCCGCATCCGCTCCCGGGAAGTTGTGCGAATTTGTCATACTGTTACTGAATCTGTGGCTAAACATAATATAATCTAACTGATACCTTTTGAGTCACCTGGCATTTCACATGTATTCCCACGCATTTTGTGGTGTCTAAACCAAGTGTTGGCGATGACTAACCCGTCTCCTACAGAACTCAATTGTCATTCTTCGTGCCTAAACCGTAGACCCCCACCTCATCGCCATCTCTTCCTTCGCCTATTGTCGCATGCCAATCCCCCATAACCATCAAATATTTCCCTCCAGGAACACACGCAATTATGTCCTCTAACTGATAATTTATCCTATTGACTTTTTCCTCCTTTTTGATTGCTTGGTGGTATGTACGTATACCTGAACAATGACCAAGTTCGTCGGTTCTACTTTTTTTTCTATTATTATATTCTATCATTTACTTGTTCTATGTTGACTACGCTTCTTCCTACTTTTTTATTCAATATTATGACAACCTCTTGTTGGCTCTTATCCCCGCCGCTGTATATTACTCCATAACTATCACTCCAGTAATCCCCGCTATCCTTCCATCTCACCTCGCATAGACCTAAAATATCTATACACATTTCTTCTTTCCATCGCTTGCCTTATATTTCTAATTTTACTGTCCTCAGCATTGTTCCAATATTCCATGTTCCTATTCTAACTGATATGGTTGACTTCCTCTGCGTTTTCTGTCGTGCTGCTGTCGGTTTTGCTTTTAAGGGTTTCGTGAGATGTTCTTCTTTTATCTCTACCAGTAATATTTTATCCATTGCTTGTTCTATATTTACAACGCTTCTTCCTATATTAAAAATTATATCCTTTAAACTGAATACTCAGATGCACTTATTGCATCATAGCTGTACCCTCCTTGATAGATGTGGTGAGACACTACCTCCTTGAAACACCCCTGTGTTGTATCGTCCTTCAGTATTAGTTGCATAAGAAAAATACGCACTTATCAGCAAACGGGAAGATGTATCAACAAATCCATCCATCGTTATTTATCGGTATTTCCATCGTTACATATTGAAAGTTTAAAAATTACATCTGTATTCCAAATCCACTCAGTGGATGTTTAGCTGGTAATTGGTAAAAGTTATTTCCGACTGTAACCTGACACCCTAACAAGTATAAATTAACCTCGGATAATCACTAAATTTCATCCATGAGCGAAACGGTGTTGTGAATTTTCTTTTTTCTTCATAAAATGCACTCATCTTCAGAAAAATATAAAAGTGTCTCAAAGTTATACTTAAAACTATTTACATGCAAAATTTGCGGACACATTGCAGAAACTTGGTTTGAAAAAAGTTCATACAAGAGTTCAAAAAATTCCTTGCGAGGCTGTCTTCCAAAAAGTTAGCCTTCCAACTTGCCGAGTTGGCAAAGAAAACTTTTGCTTTCAATTTTTTTTAAAGTGTGGGTATTGGGTCGACCATGAAACGTTGCGACTAGAAAGTGATTAAGCTTGATTGCTTCATTCATAATGTCCATCAGGGCGAAGTAAAGTTTAAAAATTCAACTCATTTATTGAATATTTATTATTATTGAACTCTTTGTTATGAATAAGAAAATTTGTTAATTATGTGTTGAGCTGACGGCTATAATAGGCACATTCAATCATCCACCGTAACCTGTGAATTTTATCCTAAAAATAAGATTGGTAAGGATAACTCATCGGTAGGAGTTAAACTAAACGTTTTATTTTTATATATTTAGATGATAAAAGGAAAAAATTTAATAGCTAGGGGGAAGAGAAACAATGAACCGGGTGATTAATACCTTGTTTTTCACTGGCCTTAATAGAAATACTCGAAGGAAAATAGGATGAATAATGTGTGTGCGAAAACTATACAAAGACTTATTCAACGTTAGATGAAAAAAGAGATGTTGCAACAATTATATCCGTAAAATGTCGCAAATCAGTGAGGAATACAGAAAGTAGTAAAACGAATCTGCAAGGAGGATACATTAATATGATAATAAAATAAATATATTAACGATTTCTTCTAATCCGTTAAAATTCGCAGTGACAGGAAAACTAATACTTGATCTATTGGCAAATTTATGATCTCTGTGTCATGATTAGAGATGCATTGATATTTAAAGATTGGTATTTAAATTAAACATTAACCCACTAAGATAACATATTACGATAACATTATATTCTATCGATAATTCTCGTATATTTAGACACTTCCATAACGTATTTAATGTAATTGTACGACGATCTGTATCCTTTTCAATAAAGTTTTTCATGAACTTAGTGGATTTTCTCTATATTTTGTTCAACGTGATTATTGGCCTCTGTTGAGTGATTTGATTGGACCGGCTAAGGTTAAATCTTAGTTCAAGTTAACAAACTAAGAATTGGGAGGTGCTGTGAGGAAGCAAGGAGAAAGGAGAATATCTGCATTTCGGGCTGCGATTTGCGATTTCTCATTTTTTAAATCACTGGAATTTTATGAAGTCTTTTTGTGAACTTTCTCCACATACATTTAACAGCGAAGAAATCCGGTTTAGTTTGAAGAATGTACATCAAAATTCAAAATATATTCCCACAGGTTGCCTGAGGGAATTCGACTAAAAGTTTTAGATCACCAGATAATGAACAAGTCGACCATTTAATGCAGAATAAAATTTCATAATTTTATTTTCGTGTATTTCAAATGATATCCCCATTAGTCATAACTCAGTTACCACGAAGCACGCGCATTTCTACCATTGTAATTTGGTTTAACAGTTATTCTCTTTGTATAAGAATTAAGTAGGAATAAACTCATTGGTAGGAAATTTATTTTTTAGATCAAGTCATTGCAAACAATTAATGTATGACGTATTTAGAGGTCGCATTAAAGAGCATGATAGCCAAGTCATTTGACAAAGAAATCTGAATCTCCCAGGGATCGGGATGGTGCATTGACCAATGTAGTGACTTCGAACCCATTAGGCCCGGGTTCGAATCCTGGAGACGACAGTTCTTTTTCAGTGGTGCCCCGATCCCCTACTTGAGATGCTTTAGGGAGAGCACTTTAAATCCATCCTAAATGATGCAAATTACCTCTGCTATTAGTGATCTCCCCTTGATCAACAACTACTACCTGAAACTCCTACACCTACAACTGAATAACATGAGCTAAATATACGGTTAAAATAAAGCATCTCACTCGACCTGGCTAGTATGATAGGATAGACAACCTTCGGCTGACCCGAAGGTTTCAACTTTAACATCATGGGGCATGAACATCGTGAATACTGTTTTTGTTTGAGTTCAAGATTAATTGACGGCATTTACCATCGGATTACATTAAAAATTGCAATCACTATTGGCTTCAATATTTAATTTAATTTAATCCTTTTTGGCAAATCATTAGAAAACAGTTCAAACCCAAAACGTAAGTACTGTGTGAATACAAGTATGACAATATTACAGGGACGAAAAATATGAAAATCATAATAATACATAATGTATCATTCCATTAGTTTCTAATTCATGCTCATCGCTTTCCCATGATTGCAACTATACCACGTTTAAAAATTTTATTATTTTATTTAATTAGACATAATTGGGAATATTGTTCGCAAACATCATTATCGAATCTTAAAAACAAAGTGGTGATGAACGTTAGTAATTTAAAAGTTCTCGGAATGGAATGGAAATTAACGAATTACCTCATTTAATTTTTTTCTATTAGTCTCCCTGTACACTGATGCACTTGGTCTAGCGATGTTGTAAAGTCTTGATCCTAACTCGAAAATTGGATTCCTTCGGGGCAGAAAAATACCCATCTACTTTGGCTGGCAGTTGTTTGTTTAAAGAGTATCTCCGTCCATCAAGGAAAATTTCGAGCTTGTAGAAGAGATTAAAATGTGATGAAGTCAAATCAGGAAAATAAGGCGGGTGTGGCAAAAATTCGTATCTTAGTTCAAGTATATTTGCCATGGAAACCACACTTGTGTGTGGGCGTGCATTGTGTTGATGAAAGATGACTTTCTTCCATGCCAAACCTGATCTTTTCTCATGTAACTTTTGCTGTAGTTGATCGAGGAGGTTAACGTAGTAGTATCCAGTAATATTTTGACCAGCGGGAGGATAGTTTATTGGCAGAATCCCAGAAAACTGAAGCTGTCACATTTCCGGCCGACCGTAATATCTTTGCCTTCTTTGGTGGTGGTGAGTCAACAGGTTTCCACTCCTTTGACCGTTGTTTCGTCTCCGGAGAATGGTTGGGGAACCTAATTTTATCTTTGGTCACAAACCGGCGCAGAAAATCTTTTAGGTTTCTCTTAAAACGGGTCAAACATTGTTCGGAAATTTCCATTCTGATGCTTCTGTTTGTGATTCTGTGTCAAGAGTCGCGATACCCATCTATCAGATAATTATCTCATATCCGATTCTATTGTTACAATGTTATATGCTAGTTCAGGTGACATCCCTACAGTTTCAGCGATTTCTCGCACATTCAACCGGCGATCCTCCATGGTTATTTTATATACTTTGGCAATAATTACTTGGGTAGTAACACATTTTGACCGAACAATACGCGGATCATTATTTAAGTAGTCCTGACGAAACTTAAACTCGTTTATTCCCTTAGTAACAGCTGAATATGAAGGAGCAGAGTCTCTCAGAGTCTTCTGAAAGAAACATGATTTTTTTTAATTTGATACCGTTCCTTAGGAAGTAATTAATCACGGCTCGTAATTCAATGTTACCATTTTTACAAATTACTACACGGGAACAACAACAGAGATGCGACCACACCACATCTTTCTTCCCAGAGCGCTGACGCGTTGCGTATTTACTACTCATAAAGGATTACCAATTACTACCCGCGAAACTCGTGGCGCTAGCGAGGGCATCTGATGGTGATTCCAAGAACCTTTCAAATCACCCTCGTAGATTCAAAAAATATGCATATACCCATTCTAAACAAAAGATGGGAAATAACAACGGACAGAGAATATATCCCATTAAATTAAGGAAATTTAGTGGTACCGCATAATTAAAGTAATCCAAAAAAGAGCAAATATAAAAATTAATTATTACCAATGAATGCTATCGAGATTTTAACATGATTTTGAAAGCAAGCATATCTAAACTTATCAATTGGACAGTAAAACGTTGTCCTTGAAATGTTACGCCTGATGGATTGAAAAGAATTTGTAGAAAGACCAATGCGAGGAAAATTGAGTCACTGAAAACAAACTAACCGTGAAATGAAGGTAACCTTACTTCACAACGCCTCCTCATAGGTCTACCGAACTACCTATGGCTCTTTTTTGTGAGATTTTTTTTCAAAATAAACAAGAGAATACGATTCCAGAGTGCAGCTAGCATCAAAGTTAAGGCAATGAAAATTACACCATGATATCATGGCCACCAAAGCTTTCCCTGTTGCGTTTGGTCAAACGCACAAAAAATAAGCATATTGCAAAAAAACTGTTATGAAATATTACGAAATTATGTCTAACCATGATCGCTCGTTAGTCTTCTGTTCCATAAGCTAGAGCTGAAAAATTTGGGCAATGAACCTCTGATGATAGCGGCAAACCCGCGGCCTTCGGTAGCAAAATGCAGAAACGTGGACGTTTTCCTGAGACTGGCAGGAAATGTAACCTCCAACGACGAAGTCACGCCCCCCTCCTTAAGATTTCAAAGAAAAACGATAAAAATGACGACAAAGGGGACGAATTGTGAGAAAGAATTCATCGAATGTGACCAAAGCTGGGGGAGTGAGGGGCACACAAGGTGAGGGTGAATTTTGTATATAAGACGACGGACATCCTACTGAGGGCACAATCACATCCCAGCTGAGGATTAAGAAGGAAAGGATCTACACAGTGCTTTGTGTCACCAGAATTCCGACAGCATGAGTTTCGCAGTGAGTGCTTACCTTTTATTGTTAACCATTTAAGGATTTTATCTCAAGCTATATTTTAAAATTCAATCCACAACAAGAAGTTGAGAAAACATAAAAACCAGCAAAACTTTAAGACACAGCTAGTTCTCATTTCAAATACAGTCAATGATCAATCCGTTGCGCTACTGATTTTCGCATACAACATTTTCATTACAATTGTTATCGGATTGCAATTCACTCTTCGGTTGTTGTTACTCAAGGCATTATTTTCTCAGAAAATATCTAAATGCAAAACGTTAAACAAATAGTTAAAGTAACGAGTGGTCAAAAAACATCAATTACGTCTGAAATAAACGAGTCTCCGTTGCCGCACTTTCCTACCCCTTTTCTGGACAAACAAAAACATCGGATATCTTAATAGTTATCAATAATAAAAGCAGTATTTCTCAGGTTTGACAGAGGCAATCCAAGTTTTTTTAAAAACACACAATGAATCTAGAGACACCTAAATGCTAGAAAATCAGTACTTTCTGTTATACAGAACTTGTTTGACCGCTGTAATAATACCCTTCTCTTGGTTCGATTGTTGACAAGTACCTTAGCAGATTCAAGGGAGCACTTAATCCAATTTCTACTATGCGGTTTCTCTATGGCTTGAATATTGAGATGAAAAATATCAGTGGAAAATAGTAATGTTTTACCCAGTTACAGTAATTATATTATAGCTTTTCGGAATTCTATTACAATTACCATATTATCTGAAACGGTTTTCCAACGAACGGCACTTGGGCCAGGATCACAAATTCCCAATTTCATATTGTTCCTACATGAGGAAATAATCCCGAAGGTCACACAAATTTTGAAGGGCATTAAAGACACAAATGTCACAAAAATATAAAAAAATCGAACGCCTTGAGGAGCTAACACTTCACGATTCAACGATTAAGAGGCGGTTTGGAAACCTTAGGCATATAATAGTCAGATTTCTTCACCAATTTCAGAAATTTCACTAATTAGGTGTTAAATCTGTTAGAGACAACGTGATCCAAGTGAAACCTTTAACTATACGGCTACAATTTTAAATATTTAAAAAACAAATTTTAAATGAACTTAAACATATAAAGTGTAAAATAGATCAAATTAATAGTTATATTTTGCTATTTTTGTTCATTTGATGCATGTTATGTGTTTAATTTATACCTGTGCTTGCGCAATGATTACCGGAGAATACAACTCTTTGTAATATTTAAAATTTTAAAGCTCATCAACATTTTATATTGAACCGAGTGCTTAAATTGGCATTATAATAGTAGAATAAAGAGAATTGACTTAATTATAAAATATTTTAGGGGAGCAAAGGCAATCACTTAATACGGTGATATATTCGTACAGGGATAAATAGGTTGCACAGAAGGATGACAACACAAAATAATAATTCATGACAGGTAGTGGAGACGAAATAAAGTCAATTCCCAAAGAAGAAAAATTGCTACAACCCGAACTATAACCATAGGACTTCATTTGGGTTCCCTCCGGTAGCATAACTATCTATATAATTCTATATAATTCCTATGCCATTCTTCTCCGACGCATCTTACGAATGCACGCATATATGCATGTACTTAGTATTGAAGTAAAATATATTAAATTAAACACCAGAGAACGGGTACTTTCAATATGGAAGCTTTAATTAATGATCGAAATTTACTGCCTAATGTTACATGTTAACTATCTTTCATTTCGAAATAGGAAAGTCAGTTTAATAGCAAAGTCACACAATAAGTTCATTTAACTTTACGAAAATTTCCTTTCTCTTAACTTTTAAATTTTTTTAATTGAAAATATACACCCGTTATACGTGTACACATATTGAATGTATTCCAACGTTTCCTAGCAATAGGGGCTTATTTAAAAAAATATTAGGACTAGTTCGTTCATGCGAAATTGAACTGGACATTCTGGCACAGAACTCATGGTAAAGTGTTAGCAGCAGGTTAATGGGCATTATTACGAAATCAAAGCTGTATAAATTGAAGATGCTATAGTAAGCGTAGTAAGAAAAATAAATTAACATGAATACTGGAATTTTTATGACGCATGAGTTAGTTGAATAATTTATCTATTATTATTTCACTACATGGAACGAAGTTTATAGCAGCTCCTACTTATGCCAGATAGCAGCAAACAGTTACGTCATTTGCCCTTAAAGCACGATTTTCAAATTGAAACAATTGGTCCCAATTTGCAGATATACCAAGCTTATTTTTTCATATGCGCACAGTGTTACTAGTAATATTTCTCTTTTTAATATAGGTCGTCCTCGTATGTTCCGTGTTGGTTGCAGTAGCCAATGCTGGATACCTTGGTGGTGTTTATGCTGCTCCTTACGGATATGACGGGCAATACGCCGACTATTACGTAAGTATATTATAATGAGAAAGTACCACTTGTCCTTTCAAATCAACCCCGTTTCATTTTTTGAGATCATGAAAGATAATTTGAATTAAAGCATGGATTTATGTGTATGCTCTTCAGTAACATGTTATGTATTTCTATAATTGAAAGTAACTTTAATTATGCCTAATCACCTTAATACATACATAATTATATACGCATTCAGGCTTCTTGAATACAATCTTTTTGATTGCCACTTAGTAATCTTCTTAAAGTTTTCCTTTTTGCGTAGATCCATCGTTCACTGCACATACACCGTTCTCAAATATATATCCATCATGATAACATAATACCCCATTTATTTTACACTGTTTCTTTTGGGAACAAAATTAAAACTCTGGTCAACTTTACCGTCAATGATATGACTTTGCTCAAAAATTTTAACTGACAATCGAACTTTGTTGACACAAATAACCCTTAATTATTATATTAGCACCTCTATGAGAATAAATCCAATAATCATATAATATATGCATCATAGAACAAATATATTTACCGAGAGCATCTAATGTTTCAAAACTTTTCCCAACTAAAAGAATGTCACAGCCTATCACATGGAATTTCTGTTTCGAAATACAAATACCACCTCAAACACGAAAGACAACTTGCCAAGTTTAGGTTGAAATACTAATTGAAACGGACTGGTAAATTCAGGCAGTGGGCTAGGTCTCTATTTCCTGTGCCTCCTGTTTCACAGGATTTTACTGTACTCGTAAAAACAAAAATTTCAGTTCAATCAAAGGAACTATTACTACCAACTTATTTTGCAAATAGAAGGTTATCACACTGACATAATAATTTCAATCATAAAATAAAAATATCTGAAATAATTATATTCAATTTAAAAAACTAAGTTACTGCGTGACGTTTAATGATCGCTCCTCTTTAATTCGATGAATAGGCCTATCCCAAATACCAATTTGACTACGGCGTCAACTCCCCGCACACTGGAGACGTTAAGAACCAGTGGGAGGCGAGAGATGGAGACGTTGTGAAGGGAGCATACAGCCTAGTTGAACCTGACGGCACCGTTCGCACCGTGGAGTACACCGCTGATGATCACAACGGATTCAACGCAATCGTCAAGAAGAGTGGTCACGCGGTCCACCCAGCTGTAGCCCCCATTGCCCATTACGGTGCCGGCAGTTACGGCCACGGTTATGGAGGCTACGGCTACGGCTATGCTCCAGCCTCGTCATATGCCAACTACAACGGATATGCCGGCTACGGTTTGGGGCACCTCGGTGGTTATGGTGGCTACGGCGCCTTAGGCTATGGGTATCATTAAAATGAATCACAAGCGAGGATAACAAGCAAAAAAGAAGACCATGGATCGACACCTTGAAATATCAGCACCAATTAAAGTAGCCTACCAATTTTGCCTTTGAATTTTGCGCCATGAAGTAGAAGTGGTAGTTGATACAGCTTCATGAAAGTTTACCGTTATGAATAACGGGCCCTCGTGAAAAATCCACGTGTATTGTATGGGCGTAATAGTTCAAACCTTAATTTAGGGATACCTTATACAAGGCAAAATATTGTAAGCTATTCAAATATTTCACATTATTTTCTCATATACACCTCACATGGCTGTAAAATAATTTATTTTATTTAAAAATAAAAATTTACAACCTTATGATACCTGTACTAACTTTCGTTCTAAATAACATTTGAAAATACCTACTATTTCTTAATTAAATATTTTTCGATAATTATACGACTTGAAGTTTCTAGCTCTTGACTTATTCAGCTATGAGACCACCAGGTGTTCACCGCTAATGCTCATGCGCTATTTTTTGAGACATAAATATTATTTTACGTGGCTATTTATATTTTTTGTTCTATTTTATACTGTGCCATCCGAATGTTATTATTATATAGACGTGTATATATATATATATATATATATATATATATATATATATATATATATATATATATATATATATGTACATATATATGTATGTATATATACACACATCTACACAGAGTGTGGCTACATAAATACCTTTTTTCAAACCCAAACGCTTTCAAAAAAGGAAGCTATGTTTCCTCACCCTGTGTAGAAATATAAAACTCTAATTTGCGTCTTTGCGCTATAACTAAATAAGTTTGATGTTTTACCATTTCTACAAAACGAATCCTGAAAATAGAAAATGAGCAATTAGCTGTGAAATCTAAATTAACTGTCGGTAACTTAAAATCAAACAATTCATTTTTCCAAAATGCAAATTATTACTATTACCTCCGTGATTTCCTCTTAAAAATATATATATATATATATATATATATATATATATATATATATATATATACCATCATAACCTTATACAAAATTTTCAATCTAACGATTGCTCAACTTAGCAGTTAATTCGTACCGTCAAATCTCTTGTTTTGCATAATAAGAGTGTCCACTGTGTTGTACATATGTCGGCAATAAAAAGGATCAAATTTCAAAACGATAAAGAGAGTCGTAAATATTCACTGAAAACCACACACAGATACCACTCCTTGAAAAGCTAACGCAAGGATATAAAGATTAATAATACCTCGATTTCTTGAACTCGAAAATAAAATTATCCCGAGAAGGGTACTTAAGGAAACGAAAACCATTTCCTATCCCTCTTCATTCCAGTGCCGACGGCAGCTGCAGTAGCCAGGACAAGTGACTAATCTAAGTAAAGGTTTTCCTTTCAAGGGCGTTTTTAGAAACCATCCCTTTCAAAAGACATAAAAACAGCTGAAAAGCGCTATCCGTTAAAAAGGACGCCGCCCTTTAATCCTTCACCTGCTGTTTTGCAACGACTATTATAACAAACGAGACGGACATCATCTTCTCGAAGAGCTAGGTATTTTAGGAAGAGAGTTACTACTAGGTAAGAGTATATGGTTTCTAATGTTTGGTGATATGAATTCCCAAAAACTCAGGAACCATGCTCTAATAACAATTTGGCCAAAGTATGCCTACTAAAAATATAAGCCAGCTGATAATTTATCACACTTATTAAATCAATTTTTGAAATTAACGGCATGCATATTTTTTCTTCTTTTTACAATAATTTCACCAAATAGGAAAATATTTCTTCTTCATTTTCAAGGAGAAATATTTGATCCCGTTTAAAAAGTGGCATATAACGTTCGCATATAACGTTAACATATAATGTTGTAACGTTCTTTTAATAAACTGTGATTAAAATTATGCCAGGATATGACCAGCACTATTAGATATTGGAGCTCTTAAATATACAGGAAGAATCACATCTCAAATTTTTCACACAATACAATTCGTAGACATTACTTAAAAATCCCTTTTGAATTGTTTTTCAATAGCTTCACAATGGTTTCACTACCAGTGACAGTAGACAACTTTTTTCTTTTGCATGTATTCAAGTTGCTTAACTTAAATATTTTTGGTCATTAGTAAAAAAGAATAAATGTCAAATATGCAAAACATAAGGTAATTTGGGCTTAATAAGGTTCCTATCTAAATATGCGAAATCGAAAAAAATAAGATAAAATTTATTAAAATAACCAGTCTTCCACCTTTTTTACCAGTGGCCGTTTGATAAACATCTACAACATAGAAAACGTTCACAAAATATTTACGAATCCTCTTCATTTCCGTGCAAACCATCGGCGATCTAGTAGCCTTTAATGGGTACCGATATGATTTCATTGGTATGTTCAGTATAACGAGGGGAGAATATATAAATTACGCAGCGGTTCCGAACCACACTTATTACGCTACAGATGCTGATATTTTCAGTGAATTTTTTCGAATTTTATGATAGAATCGTAGCCACCGGAACGTAAAAATTATTTAACTTTTATGCTACCGCCTTGGATAATAATGAACGGAATATCGGGGACGCATATGAATACCCAATCATGATAACCGGGCACGGAAAGCTAAAATGTATGGCTTCGACCGACTGCAAAATTACGAAAGTAAGGATTGCAAACGGTGGCAAGTCAAAGTTTCGTGACAAACATCCGAAATGAGAATCGTTAACAAAGAATGATGCTGGACGTAAGGTTTAGCTGAGGTCAAATACGAGAACGTACATAACTTGCGTCCTCCTTGCTCACACATGCGGGAAGAATTGCGAAAAGTATATACAGGCCTGTACAGTAATAGTTTTGAAATAATCATCACATAAACGTAAGTTGTAGCCGTTGGCATATCAATTTTATTTCGACCTTTCAAAAATATTTTAAAGTGTCGAGTTTCATACTTATATCCTATTCGTAATATGAATAACTACACTTGAAAATTAAAAAGCCCATGATTGATTTCCGAATTGGGTCAATATGCAATTTTTTCTGTAGCATATTCATGAGTAGCTCATGAATATGATGAAGTGCCAAATGGACGCGCTGTTCAATAAAACAGTGCAAATGACGACGCTCGTCTTCACCAAGGACATAAATATATTTCCGCATATGACGACCCAAAATACTCATCACATTGGAACCAATATCTATCGTCGTGTAGGGGACGAATTTTTTTAAAGGTCCAATGTTTAGAAAGATACACGACCCCAAGGGTCGATCAAATCGATAGTTCTGGGCATGGAAAAAATCTCCCCCGCCCTCCGATTCCGTTCCCCAAGGAGCGTGAAATAGAAAGGAGCACATAATAGCCTCAATACTGAGACAGACGTGCCGCGGTCTTGGTGGCACCAGTGAGAGGCGTGACACACGTACTTATCTCTAAGCGGGCTAGTTCAGAAGGAAATGGGAACAGCAGAGTGGCTTTAAGGAAACTTACTATCGTACCGTTCTCCGTACTACCGTAATGTTCTCGGTCCCTATCACATGAGAAAGAGAAAGCAGATCAAAAACGGAGAGGATTGTCACCAAGAAAGAAATCCGAATGCAAATCAAATTTTTAAATACGAGATTATAAGTTATTTCTACGGGGTCAAAAAAACCAAATCCCACATCCTAAGGTCTTGAACAAAAGTTTTCAACTAGCTCGTGGTTTGCATATTTTACGAATGATATCCTCCGTAATTCTGGAATCAAATTATCTAACATGAAAACATTTTTCCATATGGGCTTATTTATTTTTCCAACAATTTGTGTTTTATCATCTCCTGCTCGCTGCACTTTTTCATAAGCAATAAAAAATATAAACTTGCAATATTAGCGTTGATATTTTTACAAAGTAATTACTATTGTCTATTATTGTCAAAAAAATATGCATGTGGTGAAATTTCATCTAAAAGTAAGAATTTCAAAATTCAAGGCCGCACAAAAAAGATTTCTTCCTTAGTATGCCCTATGTCTGAGGGAAAGTTATCGCTAAATTTCAGGCATCTCATGCCAGGGGTTGAAGCTCTGAGTAATCTTTTCAGTGAGTTAAAGATTTAATTTTTATGTTTGTATGCGTGCATACGATACATGCGTATGGTGCATTGCTTGGTGCATTAAGGTGCATTGATTATTCTAGTATTTGCAGGATAGGACACACAAAACTTATCTAAAGGGTCTGTCCCAAACGTAGCAGAACTTTTTTTCCTGGATAGGCAGACGGTCAGGCGGCGATTTTTCTGGCCGAGTTCGAGGGAGGCAAGTCTCCAAAAAGGCTGGAGGCCGCTAACAGTTGACTCCCAGCCGTTGCCAAGTGTGGACCGTTCGTTTGCAAAACTTCTATAAAGTGACCTCGTTAAACTCCGTCATGAATCGGTCATTGACACAGGGCTACGCCATCAAATTTTGTGTGAAACTGGGCACAAACGGGAAAGAGACTCATGATATGCTCAAGGCAGCTTATAATGATGACCTCAAGGGTATATTGGGTGTTCTTGAGTGGCGCATGTAGTTTCGGGAGAGTAGGGAAGATTCTAAAGACACCGAACGTTTAGGACGCCCTTCGATCTCAAAAAGTGACGAAAATCTTGCAAGAGTAAAGGCTTTGTTGGGCAGGGATCGCAGATTTAGTTTTCGCTTGGCTTCTGATGAACCTGACATCCCTAAAAGTGATGTGTATGGACTAATGACCGAAAACGTGGGCATGAGAAAGTTGTGTGCGAAGTTGGTGCCGCGAGTGCTCTCGGACTAACAAAAGGAAAGTCGAAGGCGGATCTGCCATGAGCAGATCATGGCAGCACACTGACCATGTGAGTGAGAATACAATTTTTTTACATAATGCCTCACCAGACGGCTTTCTCTTCCCCCGCCTCAAATTCGTACTGAAAAGACGTCACTATGGTTCGGTGGAAGGGTTACAACAAGCAGTGACGAGGGAGCTTAGCAGCTTTCCGGGCACCGCCTTCCAGAAGTCGTGGATTGTGTGTGGACGCACAAGGGTGCCACTTCGAAGACTTCTGAGTGAATGTATCAAATCTGGCAATACATTTCTCAATCTACTCAGTCCTACAGCTTTAGAGACAGAACTTGAATGGCCACTGCAAAGTTTACCTAATTCTAGATGTGTATAACATATTAGACAAACGCGCAGAAATATAGAATATCGATTACGGTGAACATATTTTCCGTCTACATATGTTTACGAATTTATTTAGCATTAATGTTTGAAGGCCTAAGTCCACAAAATATTTGCTTCAAAACTGTTTACAAGCTCATAATTTGGTTAAAATATCTACCGACGCAAAATTTACTATTTGTACCAAAAATATTTATTTATTGAAAAATGCGGCTTACAAGTTTAGCATATACCTAATTAAAACATAAAGCAACTTGTACCTAATATGAATTTTAAGTGGTTTTCGGAAAATAATGTACTTTTTTCCAAATCCAAAATTACGTCTCAACATTTAATTTAAAGGCGAATGACGGGGCAGTTTCGGTGAGAATCTTTTCAACAATGATTTTCTTTGGAATTCGGACACACCGTAATTCAGTTTCGGAAAATGCCATTCGTTAGATACCGCGGGAATTATTACGTATTAGGAATGCTGTCACACGTTTTTCGGATATAATAGACGAAGCCGTGAAAAAAGAACGACATTCACTTATTCTTAATATCGAGTGCAAGAGCACAGCTGTATTTTCCATTCGTCGCATTTTAAATCGAAATCACATCGCTCGACGATGAAAAAACTTCAAATAACTCAATTGGAAGGTCGTTGACGGGAAAGGAATGGCATTTTGAAATATTTTTGCATGCCTTCATCAATAGAAGTAGGATATAAATAATTAAATAAGATCAGACATTTTTTTTCTCTTTACTTTCGCTGACTAAACAAGTGGAAGAAAATATACCTAGAGTTAAACGGTTAGCAGTAGTTGGAGAGCATCATTTCAACACCATGGATTGAAATTGAAATTGTGTAATATATTTCCTATGCATTGCATAAATGGAGAATATTTGAGCTAATTTGAGAAATAAAACAGATAAATTCTCAGTCTCTGTATAAAGAAATCCACTTAGGTGTAATTACAGCTATTACGAGTCAGGGTAACTCAAATTTGCATTGCATAATTATTCCTTTTCGATCTTCGAATATGATTCAGGGCATTAGTAAATGTGCTTTCATTACATTTCAAAGCCGAAAAGGCATTTTTTTTAAACTTAAGACCTCAAATCATTGGCTAAAAGAGATTACCTAATTCGGATAGAACGAATGATTCATCAGAATTTTAGAACATCTTTTCTGACCTTTGCATGCCATGGTGCTTCAGAAAGGATCGTCTCCCACAATGGTGGAAGGGGGGTTATAAGTCGCTTCTTTTTCACAACTGGAAGTCACGGTTTTTAATGCCACGACTCTCATTTCAAAATGAATGATAGGAATTTTGAAGCGATATTTTCATAGACAAACGAATGCAAAAGTATAAATGAAAAGTTTCACCCTTATAATGGAAAATTTGGGGAGAATTTGCCTAAGTGTGACGCCGGAATGATAACCTTTGATAATCGAAAGACAAATCTTTGATCTGATAATCTTTGTAAAATAATGCGTACAATTCACATGGGAGAGATAATATAGAGGTTTCTTTTATCTGCTATTTATGAAGTGCAAAGTTGGGAAGCGTTTTATCTTGGGAAACAGCAAAGCTCACACGCTAGTCACAATATGTTTGGATGAAGATCTAAATATTAATTTCCAAGTAAGAGGTGTATATCTACAAGGTAGAAACGAAACAAGTTACTTAAGAGAAAGCTATTGATACCTTCCGACCATGAAAACGCCTGTCCGCATATTTCAATGGTATATACTTTCCGAAGCAATCACATCATTTAAAAATACTTTATATTGTACTTTTAATAAGTTCGGTGGACTATTTTCATATTTTAAGAACCGTATTCTTTTGTCTTAGTCTCTTTCTTTCAAAGTTGAAAGAAGTTTTAGTACGAGGTCTGTTCGTCGTAATTATAATATAAAAAATAATTATGATAATTACTGTCTTCTTATACAATGATGATACGGGTAGTTCGTTTTTAGATATTACACAGAGAAAGCTTGACAGTTGCATGAAGTAATTTTAAATATTGTTTACAAATTCATGAAAATTTAAACATAGGATATTTACCACAATTTTATGATGGACCTAATTTTATACTCATTTCTATTGACTTTCTTGAGGTGGTCCGTAGCTTCTTGGATTTATGTACTGACCGGAATATCAGAATTTGATCGTCATTCTTTATAAATAGCCGTCCTACATTTATAGACATGGGGTAAATAAATAACAAGGTATGGATAATATTGATTACTGGGATCTTGCATTATTCAGAAAACAGTGAAGTGGAAAAAAGTCAAAAGTTTTAGTACGAAATGAAGGGAAGATGAAAATTTGAAATATTTGTAATTATCAGTTTAATAACAGTCTTGGCTATAAGGACGTTATTGCTTTCCTAGCCTGTTAGCCTATCTGTCCAGTACTCAATCATTGGCTGGCAATAAAATTTACCTTGCAATAAAATTACTACATTATTCATGCAATTTAAGTAAAATTCATGATGAAGTTCACCATCAGTGTCCTTAAGCACAATCTTAGCCATACCAAATGACCGGGATGAGATAAAACCATTAATTTAAAATACCAAAACATCCGGACATCAGCATTTTATTATTGTATATATAGACACACACACATATATATATATATATATATATATATTTATAATATTTATATATAATTAAACGCTTCGACAGGCATCAGTGACTCTTAAAATACGATGCAAAATTAAGATCTACCAAGATTAAGATCTACCTTCTCAAACTCTCCATAAAACTCACAGGTAAGGCATTTTACGAGTTTTAGGATGACTAAACGAAGAGGGGAAGGTTTTTCGGGTAGGTGCAAA
The DNA here is from genome assembly GCF_022747635.1 of Hetaerina americana. Lineage (NCBI taxonomy): Eukaryota > Metazoa > Arthropoda > Insecta > Odonata > Calopterygidae > Hetaerina > Hetaerina americana. Next base: position 38,895,171 of record NW_027286181.1, read on the forward strand.
AGTGAAACATTAAGTGAGCAGTGGCACAGCTTCAATTTTTCTTTTATCAAAGTATCCATAAAATATAAGGTTTTGAATGGTTCGATCCCACATACGATGAAAACAATTAAAATATAGGATACCACTTCCACTTTATGTAGACTCCAGCATGCTACTAAATATAGTAATGAATTAGTTTAATCGCGAAAGCATCAGCAAGAGTCAAGCATTGAGGAATCAAAGTCATAGCTTAACAAAGTACGGATCATTCGGATCATCACACACACTGCATATGTTACTTCATTAGGAAATGAATTAACATGTTGGTCAAGTCAAGTATTTAGAGAGAAATTGTTGATTACTTAATACTTAATTGAGTATTTAATTCCGCAACATTACCGTGGTTCTGACTCTTACTTCGTTTTAAAGCCCAGCTATATATCAAAAAGCCAATCAACCAAAGCTGTGCCATAGAATAACGTAAAAGGGACGTCCCAATCAAGTGGATTAACGACTGATTCTGACTCACACGATCGTTTTAGAGACCATCCAAGCGTAACACCACGGACTATTAGCGGGCCACAAATGTCTATCGAACCTTTTCTTCTCCTTGCTTGGCATTCATAGGCTCAAAATTAATGCCCTTCTATTACATCACCATTGCTTCATAAATGCTGAAATAATTAGCCGAACCACTCCTGCAGATGGTTAATGACATGGACATTTCCTAAACATGAGGGAACATTTTCAACAACACAGCAAAGAAAAAGGAGATTAAAAATAGATGAAATTCTATACGTTAATGCTAAATATTGGAGTATAAAAACAATTATAATAGTAGAAGTACACGTAGGTGCTCCACATATATTTTATAACCTAATTCTTTGCGTTCTTCACTTTTCAAAAAGTAACATAATTCATATTGACATAAAAGAGGTAAAAATTTCCTATTTTGCGTATACTATATTTGCACATTTAATCAATAATGCGTTTCATGCATTGATATAGATGTCATTCTGTACCGTAATATTTTATAAATTCTTTAAATAACTGGTAGCTGATTACTGCCACCAATTTTAGAGAAAGGCTTTGGGGTGTACGGAAACAGCATAATAGACAATGAATTCGGTAACTGATATAAATGAATATAACTAATTAATATAAACTGTACTATATGGACTATAAATATATATAACTAAGATTACGCACTCCTATATTCCTTGTAAGGGACTATCATTCGATTTAATGCAATGTAATGAGTATTGACATGAGAAATAAACAGGTCTTTATACTACTCGTATATGTTTTGCAAATTGCAGAAAGGAACAGATATAGATCATGAGCGACCACCGTACGAAATTGTGAGCGTGAATAACTACTGAGAAAATATTCCGTTGATTTCTTGCAGGAAAACGATCTTCATACCACCCAAATGGATAAAGAGCATTAATGAGCTCAAATTTATGGGCAACTAATTCCAAGAAAAAAATTATTACGGTATTATTTCAACAGCTTTGGCCATAGCGACTTGATTCAGTCTACAAATATAAAATTGACTTCCATATACTAAACACGAATAGAAAATACTTTCATGCTTATCCTGCAGAGTAAAAAATATAATATATCCTCATAAAATCTATTTTTACAATATTATCAACAGCTTAAAGAAAAAAATAGAATGCGGATTCCGCCTTGGAATAACATCAAGCATGGGATTATGACAAAAAAGGCCATTGAGCATTACAGGGAAGATCCGGCAAGATAATAATCCAATTCACTCACCACTAAGTGGGGAAGTTCCTCTCATCCAACTAGCGACCAGCAGTCGTCCTTCGACCGGAGGCGTACACTTGGCCATCCCTCGTAATCCTCGGGTGCTGAGAGTAGGCCTTGACCCGAAGCGGATCTGCAGCGACGCTGAAGTTCACACGTTTGCCTCGTTTCCGGAACGATACCAATCGCGCCACCCAAAATAAGTCCTCGAAGGGAATTAATCCCAAGTCGACTTGATGAGGCAGTTTTCTTCTTAAAATAATTCACCACCTGGAAAAGATTACCAAACAAACCACGCATCATCAGACAAATTTAAAACGTGATGAATATAATTTACAAACTGTGAACCTCAGACTGAGAGGTGAAAGTGCAGGCGTATAAAATATATGTTTCAAATCTTAAAGAACTACTGTTCCATGTAGAGATTTCAAGTAAAGCTGATCTCGGGATATGAATAATCATATCACCTAACTTTAATTCTCCTGCATTGATTGAGAGAATGCTCGAATTATATACATCAATTAATCCAAGCAAGAAGGCTTGTAATAGAGGTCAGTTTTTCATTACATTACGCTAAAATATCTCTAATTTTTATATCTCAAATCTCAATTGCAGGTACAAAGAATATAAATTGCATATATGAATCGATGAAAGGGTAGGTGCGGGGAGTAATAATGGACGAAATCTCATGAGCTCAATGTCCTCCCTCTCAACTATTTCACACTTTCAGAGTCGAGGACAACAACTGACCATGTGTCACCATTGGACAGCCCACGAAGCAGAAAATCACATCTCTGGGATTTCAGATGGGGTCTTCCAAAACGGTCCCACCCACGGCTAAAATCACTGCCCCGGATCCCTTCAAAATTGCCGTTAGCCATGCTGGCATAATTATTTCAATACCATACTGGATTTATAAAAGACATATCTAATAATACGTAAATTAAAAAAATTATAAAAATTAATTTCTTAAATAGTACGCATTATCACTTAAGGAGTTTCATAAGAATAAAATCCTGGACCTTTATTACGTTTAAATTAATTAAATCTAGTTAAGACGTTATCTTCTTTTGATGATGTTATCTAAATGTTCAAAGAATGTACTTGCTTAAACAACGTTTAGCCTTTGGCAGGGTTGAAGCCATATTTTTCTTCAATAATTGTATATAATTGAAAGGTACGCACGCACACACATTGTACCTCCGCATATGAGATGCTCTGACAAAAGAGGCACAATTACCGCTGTGCATACACTGAAATAAGGGGCACAATAACAACTGTATATACACTGACAATATGGGCACTGAGTGATCAGTATATATTCAAGGTAAACTCACCTGATTTATCTTAATGCGAAGTCAGCAGTGAAATTAAGTCTTACTCAAAAAAAGAAAATGTTTGGGCGTCCATATTCTTTGCTCGGGGACATGTTCAATTACAATTTAGTGCGTCTGAATGAAATTTACTGGCGAGTCGATTTGCATAATTTATTCACTTCTCAATTATATCTTGCTGAAACCTTACATTTACGTTGATTATCGTCTGCTTTGACGCACTAAGATGGCCCACTAGAGAACAGGCAGAGTTTATCGTCAGACCGTCGACCTTTTGCATGCATGCAGAAGGCATATCGGTGGAATCTCAAGCACGCATATTAATGGCGCATCGTCCATAATAATTGGCCAATTCAGAGTTTGAAACCATGAACAAATTCTTTCTACAACCAAATAAGGTGGACAGTTTTTCCTTCAATTAAATTAAAATGTAAAATCATAACAGACACACTACCAGACCATATGGTAGGAGAGTACATGTAACTTTAGTTTAACGTATAAGTTTACCTTCAAAATACTAAGATAAATACTACAATTAAAAGAAATAGGCAGGTGAATACTGTATGTCGTATTTACATTTTTCCAAGAAATATCATCGAACCACTCCTGCAAAAACTTTCATTGTCGCGCTTAACCGGTACTATAGTTTCCTTGCTTTACGTGGGGTTATCATTTTTAAGTAATTAATACTAAGAAATAATCGAGATATTTGGATAAAATGCATTCTGTGTACTGATTGATTGTCATGTACATAAAGCTGTAAATTATAGCTATTAATGTTGTTTTGATCTAGGAAACCATAGATTGAAATAACTCGCAGTATGGAGGAGATAAAGGCTCGCGGAGTGATAAAGTTCCTTCTTGCGAAAGGTTACAGTACCCGGCATACTCATGATGAAATGATGTCCGTTTTTGGAAATGGTAGCCCATCATATGGCACAGATGTGAGGTGGGAAAAGAATTTTCACGCGTCCATCACAGACGATCCAAGAAGTGGGAGGATCATCACTCACAGACGACGCTGCCACAGTGATGAAAGTGGGACGAATTTTTACCATTAGATCGAATAGCAGTCATCCGAATGATCATGAATGAGACTATCTTAGTTAAGGCATTGTAAGGAAAATTATTCACGAAGAATTGAACATATTCCAGGTATCAGCACCCTGGGTTCCACTACTACTGACTCGTTTTCAAAATCAAACACGGTGTGACCTGCAATTGCGACCACGGAGCGAGAGGCAATTAAAGCGATGTGGCATTGAAATTTCGCCATATCTGTCCAATTCCTAAAATTTCACCCCAAGCAACTTTTATTTGTTCCCAGAACTAAAAAACCATTGCGGTTCGCCGATTTGACAACAAAAATGATGGAATTGAAGTGCTGGAGAAGTGGTTTTTGACGCAATCTGCTAAGTTATACTATCACGGTTTTCGAAAGATCGAAAACCGTCATTTCGGAAACGCTGGGATAAATGTATAGCTCTGAATGGTGACTATGTTGAGAACTCTAATTAATAACAAGTAAAAATTAATTTTCGATGTCCATTATTTTAGTAATAATTAAAAGTTTACCATACCCTCTCTTACATCACCTCATTCATACGTGGATTTTACTTATTCACCAATGGGAATGACATGAGTAACATCCGAGTATTACGAAAATTTGAATTATTCCTCAGGCCCCAATTGGCATGTTAGTCAAATTATACGAATGATGTGCACCTATTCATAGGCATAGATATAGTTATAGATGGCTATATTTATTAAGATAAAGTTATTAGTGTGTGAAGGAGAGGTATACTTGTATTTTGTATTACTTAAGTTAAATTTCATTTTTAAGGAGATTACTTGCGCAAAGGAATCATTAAATCTAAATGTCTCGGATAAGATTTCTTTAATTTCATTACTATGGTTCTTCATGCCGCATTAATGTGGGATATTGTTAATTCCCTCAACTTTGTACTTAAAATTACATGATTGACACTTTTTCTATAATGTTACCCTGCACTGAATCTTTAAAAGCCAATTAACCCCCCTTTGAAGTATAATATTTATTCTTTAACACCAGGTATTATTCTTGACAATTATTAATGAACCAGGACGCATTGCTATGCATTTTGTTCAATAATTGATTAAATGTTTTCAGAGATACGTCTCTGTAGTCTTAAAAATGTGCAAGCATGTGCGGGCTAACAGTTAGAAATACCATGGCTACATGTTTTTCGCTCTTTTTCTAAATATATGAATTGCAATTTATGCATGTATGCATAGGCTGATAAACACTATTTTGTTTGAGGCGGCGTCATTTATACTGCGAACACGCTCCTCCAGTTATGCACATAATTAATTAACAAAGTTCATTTGAACTTCGACTGATTATTGCATGCATGTTATTCTATTCTCTCATTCAATAGTTTTCAGTATACACTTCAAGATCCTATGTAGTGCACCACTAGTGAACGCTTTGCCAATCGCTGGAAATTATTGTGCAAATGAGAAGGCTAGTTGTGAGTGACAATATTGTCAAGAAAAAGTCAAACGTTACTTTATACCTTAGAATTGATCTCATTCATATAAATATATAAAGTTCAGTAAGGATCTCATTACGCTACCCTGAGTGGCACCACAAATTACTCGCGCATAATTGGAAATCAAGCAATTTGTTTAATTGCTGCCCTCTGTTTGCGGATGGATAGAAAGTCCAGAACACAATTTAATATTTTTTATGTATTCCCTTCCCTTGCAGCTTATACATCAAGTGGCATGGAGACCTTTAACGAAGGCGTTCTTAAATCGAGACCGCAATCACATGCCTGTCTGTTCCTTTCTCCTGATTATGGGATGTCATACTCTACAAATACTCACATCTGTCTCAAAAGATTTTTTTAAGCCTCGATACTTGTAGATGTAAAGACAACACTGCTCGAGAATACCACAGTGCTGCTTAAATTACGATTTATAGTATTTTAGTGGGCAGGTAGCTGACTGGATTTTCCAGTAATTGCAGTTTCAATTCTATAAATTTCAGTTTGCAATTTCCTTCTTTGATATCTTCCACCAGATACGTACTCCTACCGCTTGGATGACTTTAGGGATGGCATCAAGAAGGTCAAAGCTATGTGCGTCTACGTAGTCAACAAATGTAATATATAATTTATGCAGTATGGAAAAGAGCCAGAATTTCATGATTTAGGGATGCATTCAAGGCTTGAGAAATCTTAGGAATCCGTTTACTGATGAAGCAGAAATTTCGAAATAGGTCCCTGGCTACATATACTTTAGATAGTTAATGTAATTGGTAGAAAAAGAATGTATTTACAATCCGAGCACAGAAGTATATAATTACAGATTTTTGAACCTATTTTCCTTCTATGGAACGCCCTCGGATTTTAGGCAACTGATTATAAACCTAGCTTTCGCTATCACCTCAATGTAACACGATAAGTGCTGGACAATACCCTCAGAGTACAATGAAAAACCCCTCTTTTCATCCAAACTGTCATGCCGTAATAAATAAAATAACGCAGTTGACAGATACTTAACTTAAAGGTAGTATTAAATCAAGTAACATTCATTATTAGGTAACGCTTAATCCTCAATTAGCAGACGTGTGTTTTAAGTGATTCACCCATCCAAATGATCAATGCAACCCAACACGCTAGTCTCAATCCTATTACTAGAAGGAGTGAAATGCAATTTTTTCCATAAACGGAAATAGCAATAGAGTCGTTTCAACCTTGGAAACCTTCCATTATCTGGGATTTGTATCAGCGTTCATGTGTAGGCCAAGGTAAAATTCATAAGTCACAATCCGTACAGTTCTTTCCCACCCTTAACACTCCCGGAAAACACCGGATTTCCCCTCCCACCATTACAAATGCAGAACCAAGTGCATACAAGCAAACATGGGGTATTTCCTTTGTAGATCTTTCACAGCGTACATATAACCCATCAATAACGAGCTTCTAGCGATTATATCGTTAAACAGTCGTTCCGAACCATTCTTCATCACTGGTATCTTTCAGGTCGTGAAATAGCCTTTTAGTTTCCCACTCAATATGTACACCCGCAAGTAAGTGGCCTAAGCCTAATTTGATACAAGTACCTCTCATAATTATTCCAACTATAAAAATATTCCGTGCGTTCAATTATCTCGTCTCAAATCGAATCGTATTTTCTGAAAATTGCAAAATGAAATTAGCAAAACATGACCATTATTAATGCATAATTATATCTTAAATAATACAGTACTTGGTGATATCTTTAGATCCAAAGGAAATTGTTTTTTAGCACATGCGACTAGATAAAGCATAGGTTAAAGCTCAGATTTCCACTTCCATTGAGTGCAATGATCCACCCAAGGTCAACACCTACATTTATATAGCCTCAAAGCTGCAGCCTCGAGGAAAGGTCCGTTCCAGGTGAAAACAATAGCCGTGAGAGCAACATTCCGCGATAGAACGTGAAAAATGTCTAAGAATTGGAAAAAATAGACATAGGTTGAAAAATTACAGATTGTAAACATATGATTCTTTCGCTTACAAAGGGTCCACCTTCAGGCCCCAAAGTGAATGCACTTTTCTCTGGCTATCATCTATGCGAAGAATATCATTTAACACAATTTATTTGAAATGAACATAGAGGGTTACCGCACCGTGGGTTCTAAGCATGGAGTAAGCAGGTTGTTCAAAGTTAGCAGTTTCTTAAGTTGGCGCAATATGGAGAGCATTAATAGCACAGTCTTTAGTCCGTCGACCATGACGTAAAGCTCTGTAACCCCTCGGACATTTCTTTCAGAAAATACTAATGTGGAATTTCTTCGCCTTCCTCCTTTCATTGGAAACCTACCTACTATATAATAGCGCTCTTGCACCAAGTGACGGAAATAGGATCGGCAGTCAGTGCTCTCCCCAACTCTTTAATGGCTCAAATAGCATATGAAAATGGCCTATTCAGTTAAAAGTAACAAATATTGACATGAAAAATCACAAAGAGGATATCCAATGGTTAAGCCACAATTATAAAAAACAGATTTATCTTACAGGCAAAACTTTTAAAGGAAAATTCTTCCTGTTCATTAAAAATATTGTAAGATTAACAGTAACCCAAGTCACCACGGCTTCTTGCAAACATTTTCTAAGAAAATAAAACGAGTAGGGAGATGGTGTACTCCCGGCGATATCCTGATTTATGCTATGGCTTATTCATAGCTTTCCTTTCACCGGTAGTCATCGGATACTCATTAGTCGCTGAAACCTTGTTAGAGTTAAGGGGACGCGTCAAGTCCAACCATAGGGAGAGCTCTCGGACACTCGACGTTCTTAGTTCGTACCATTAAATTGCGAATGTTAAACATCTCCCTCACCCACGTTTTTCCGCAGAGAATGAATGGTCGTTGCTATCTGATGCCACCTGTGGAAGGCAAGTGGCGGAGAGAGGGGTAAGAGAGAGGATTCACCCATTCGAGTACCGGATGCGCCAATTCCTTTCCATTCATTCAGATAGGGCAATGCCTCCAAGGCCTCGCTGACGCTCGCAAACCACCTCCTTCGTAGCTATCCTCAGAGCCTTTCACAAGAAGCGTCGCTAGCGAGGGATTTCCGTCTCCTTGCAAGAATCTCGGATCTTTCATCCGCATAGGCTACTTATGTTTTCCGGTAGCTAAAATCCAAGTCTGCACTGAAGGGGGAGGGGTGCTAATACAAAAGGCAAAGACGTGGATGAATGTGATGCGTGTTTACATATTCTCTATTAAAACTTTTGAATAGAGTAAAAGAGACATACGGGTTATTTGGTTTCGTTTTGACACGCTCACGAAGGCGGATGAATAATTGCAATCGCAGAAACTTTCTTAACGAGAAGGAAAGGAACGCAATGCATTCGATCACGCTGATAAAAAGCCATTGAGAGTAAAGAAAATTTCATAGGAATGTTAATTTGTGGCTCAAGTGGTGTAATATAATCCGTTATGATAAATTCAAATAAATAAAAATATTTTTTAAATAACCCTTGAAAAAAAATGCACTCAAACTTTTCACGAAATGTATTTATAATCAGTGCATTTTCTGCCTTTCTAAGTCATCAAGGAGGCACCAGCTAAGTATGCCGTATAAATGCCTAAAAGATCATATATCTAATTAATTTTGTAGATAATTATATAAAGAACCATATAGCCACAATAAATATCGAAATTTGTTGACCACCGATGGAAAACGGTTAGTATGTCATTTATTATATGTCCCTAGCATGTAATCGAGCTTATTGATTAGCATCAATAAACAATGGTATATTGTAACGTTTACTGTAGACGAAATGATGAACTTTTATTACCTCTTTATTCGATTGCAGGAACTGAACGAATCCAACACTCATAAAATACTGACATAATAGTTCCATACATTCCTCTTCTTTTATAATGTTTAATGACTTAGAATTCGTCACCGGACATGAAGCAAATAGGAATTCCTTTGAAAAAATAAGAAATAAGAGCATTAACATTAATATGAGAAGAATTTAATAAGATATTTGATATATGAATATTTTTTAATTATTTATTGGTTAGAAAGAAAGACGTCAATAAAGATTACTCCGATATGGGTCACCAGCCCCATGCCACCCAAAACAAATGAATGAAAAGTAACCACCTTTCCGTGACCATAAAAAGTCTTTAAAAATCAATTGCTAACAGGAAAAAAAACATTTCATCACGAACATCCCTCCTTACAATCAGGCCACGCTGTTTTATGTTTCGCTGCCAGTGCAAAGAGACTGAGTAGGAGCATCTTTTACGACACCCACCCGTCGCCAGATTTACGCCGCAGTAACTGGCGTTCGTGGTCGCATTATTCGGGTGGTGTCGTGCTGTTGGCAAAGGGTGTTACGAGCTAGTACGAAAGTACTCGAGAACAAAGGAGAGAGAAGGAGAGCGAAGGGCAGAGGCACTCATTCCTTGGAAAGTTAATGGGTGAGTAATGTAACCGGGTAGCGAAGCGTCGAAAGCTTTAGCAATCGTGCAGAGACAATAGTCAGTCACCATGCACAATGCTTAAAACCAAGCCAATAAAGATCCAAGAATGGAGTACGCCTACATGTGCAGGAAACGCCGACCCAACGGATCCGAATGCTGGATTGAAATTTTGTGTGTAGATTGCTGAATTCACGTGTTTTGAGTTTATAATCGTAGAAAAACAATCGCTTGGCACTGCCCAATGAAATTTTATTTTCATAACATTCTGATGATTCCGAAACTTAATTGCTCATCACTATTCATTAATGAAAACAAAACATCCACTGCCGACAATGGTCTAAATAGTTTAAATACAATGGACATAGAAACTATCACCATGGTTCAATTTCTATTTTAATTCTTATTTCTAATTTATTTCCATGCTCCATATACATGTATGTCTCTTTACTTCGAGGATGCGTTGAAGTCTGGGTCTCTAAAAATGTGTTACTCAAAAAATGCACCGCACAGGAATCAATAGCTTCGAAGTGATGTTTTCAATTACAGATGGTAATAAAAAGTCAAATAATTAACTGCAGTAACCACAATTTAGCATGGTGAAATGGATTTTAAAAGTAAAATTTGGAGAGAATATGGATATCAGGAAAGTTTAAGTGATGGATGAAAAAGCAATTCTACATGAATTCATACAGAATGATTACAACTCCACAAATTTATGATTAAGAAAGTATTAAGAAATCAAATCTTAACGAAAAAATTGGGTCCAAACAAGCTCTAAAGTCTGCCACAATTTCTGGAGTAACGATTGGCAGCGGTAAGAATAATTAAAGGGGCAAAATATTCAAAATTGTACTTTGATAGCAAACATCGTAATTTTTGAATGGATATGCATTCTACCAATAATTAAATGCAATATAAACTATACTGTAGCTAAGAATTTACATAGATGACTATACTAATTATTTCATTCTTTTAATAGCAGATTAAAATGTAAGTTTTTAGAGCCATAGAGCACAGAGCATAGTAGATTAAAATGTTATTTTTAGAGGCCGTTTATAAGTATTTATTAAAGTTCAAAAAAAGAAAATTATCATTATTTCTAAGAAAGTACTTGATCAATAACTGACCGGTAATATATAAACAAAAAATGTCACTTTCTCAGAAAAATGACTGGAAAATTGTTTCATAAAATGTCACTGCATCACACTTCTATGAAAAAATATTTCCCCATAGAGGCTTCACGCATATTTCAAATCAGTGATAGAATAAAACTGGAGGAAATAACTGCGTGTGTTTCATTTCTCTAAAAAAGGAAATAAAATTTAATTAAATGAATGTAATTGCTTGAAGTGGCGAATGGAAACTTTTGAAAAACGAAAACAAAATACCCTTCGAAGGAATAAAAGTAACATCATTGTAGGTAGTCTCAAAGCGATATTTTTTCAGACAACCAAGAGAAAGGCCGAAAATACTGTTATAAGAAATTACAAGTTAATGAACAGCTCGCATTATTGGACGGTATATCACGATACCATTGTGGGATAGCCTATTATGCTGCCTTTTATCCATGCTTCTATATTTCCCTACCCGTTTCTCCACGACTGGTTGATCCTTGTCTTGTCAGATTGAAAATGAAGAATGGCAAATATTATACCCTTATCGATGCAGCGAAAAATAACACATCATACTGATACAACTCTGAGAACTTAGAAAATGTTTACAGTGTAGCATGGAGCCAGGGAGTAGCCAAGCACATTAGAAACTGAAAGGAAACTCCTGTGCAGTGCTATTTCATTTTAATATATACCTAAGGATGAAATGTTTTGAAGTATTTAGACCTAATTCTGCACATTATATTATGTTAATTTCAGGATTGTTACTCATGGAATATCACATTACCGCTTTTTATATATTCACATTTTTTTCAAATTTATGGAATCAATCATGTAAATAATTAGCTAGATGCGTTCATATTTTTAACAGGCGTTCATTAATTAAATAATTCGTTAATTTTGAATCTCAAAAGTTACCCTTTTCAAATGATAACATTTTATTAACAACTTCAATTTGGCAAAGTTGCCAAATATACCTATTGCTTAATGTTCTACTACCCACAATGCGTTCTCACGTATTTATGTTTCAATTGCTAACGAAAATATGAAACCTGGGAAATTATCATTTTTCAGGGTTAAAAACCTAAAAAAGTTAGTGTTCCGTTGTTCATGTTCAATGTTTTTAATGACTCCTAATTTTTCTGATGCAAAACGTATTCCATTCGCAGTTTAAATAGCATCGAGCATGATTAATACTCGCGTGTATTCTTTGAGGTGCAGATCATTTCAAGCTCTCAGTTAAATGTGAATCATCTAAATTAAGTAAACATTATGATATATTTACTGTTCGAATTTTAGAGAAGATTTTTTCATTCCACAAAAATTATTTATTGAAATAAATATTAAAGTTTATGACACTTTACGTTCAATTAAAAAAATTGAGGTCTAGATAAAAACAATCTACATCGCTAAGACAGCCGGTACTTCCTAAGAGTTTCATTACATTCATATTATCAATTTATTGTTTGCGAAACACAGCATATATATACATAATGCTTGTTGTGTCTTTGGGCTGAGGAATATAAAGTTTTCCATTGTAAAAAAAAGAGATAATTTGATTTCATAGCCACAAAGGAAATTGAAATGATATACAGCACATTACAGTCACACATCACATCTTCCAATCTACCCTGTAAGTAGCAGTTTCGATGTGTACACAAAGAATAATAAAGTATTAAGCATTGTACCAGTTAGGATAGTTTTCTGATGAACCTATGAACTACAACAATTTATCTCAAATACTAGGTTTCCAAGCCGTACCATACTAAACTCCAAATTAAAATTTTCTCATTACGCCTTTCCTTAGTTAGTCATACACTCCTTCCTCTTTGTAATAGTCTTCTTTTACAAATGCATACCTTTCCATGTTAAGCTACCTACTTTGAGCACCTTATTTTGAAACATTTCCTAAATTGGTGAACTTCTACTTTTTCAAGTATATGTTCCATAAATTCAATTTTAATTTTAGCCTTCCAATTATTAGAACCTCATGACTTTTGTTTTCTAATGATTAATTATCATCCATCGTCCTTACGCAATCTATGAATATTTGACCTGGTATAGGAGAAAACTGGAGAGATATAAGACATCCGGATGCGTAAGTACGTGTCTCAGGCCATACAGGGGGAGATAGCGAATGGAGAGTCAGGAAAAAAGTGACTAGGAAGGAGGGTTTGAACAAGAATGTTCATTATAAACTATTCTCAATAAATGTGCGATGATAATATAAGAGGCATATAAAGAGCTAGAGGCTAGAGTGAACGTAGGTGGAGAGCTTCTCAAATCAGAATTGCAGATTATAACGTGTTAGTTATGCAGTCATCTATTAGGTTACAATTACTATTCAGCGAACTAAAAAATCTATGTGATAGGTACAAAATGAAAATTAATATTTAAAAACCCAAGTAAATCATATTATCAATAAATTGGAAGTCTAAGACAAACATTTAAGTGGGGGTCATAAGCTAGAGCAGGTGAAACAGTTCACCCATTAGGGTAATGTTTTGCAAGAGGGTGAGCAGAGTGTTGGGGACATTGAAAGAAGTATTGCGTCAGATGTATTTACAGAGAAGATGGAGTTGATGATAAACACCTTAAGAAAAAATGTAAAATAAAACTACTGAACTCATTAAAATGGGGCGTAATTATGTATGATTCAGAAGTTTGCATTTGGGGAGGACGATGAGGGTAGACTTAAGTTTTTATGACATGGGTCTGAAAAAGAATTAATAAAATAAAATGGATAGAAAATGAAACCAACGATGAAGTTTTAGGCATAACATCGAGGAAAAAAAGGTATAGGTAAAAATTCCAAGAAGGCAGGATAATATGATGCAGGAAATACTGAGAGTAAATGGAATGCTGAAGACAGTAATAGAGGGGAGAGTGCTGGGGAAGAGTGGCGGAGAAAGGAAAATAATAGTCATTTTGGATTAAATGAAGAAAGGAAAGAAATTACTTAGACTTAAATAATGAGTGAATAAAATACTCCTGTAATCAGCATTGATGCATATAGTATATCCACGTTAGCCTATCCCTACCTTCTACAAACGTTCATTAATTACATCCTGTTAACTCAGTCCAACGCTTCGAATTTCACGAAGGAAACAAATACATCCTGGTCATATTCTCTATTGTTTTATGTCGCAGTTCCTATCATCTCAATTGCATCACACGTACTTCTTTCCTACTAAAACCAACACCGATCATCCCCTTCGTAACCATTTACCTCGTTTTTCGTTATATTTAGCGGTTCTTCCACCTCAGCAGCGTGTGAAATGGAAAACTTATGTTTTTATATTCTTCACATACTCCTACTTTTTAGAAGGGGAGGAAAGAAACCAAAATATCAATCCGTTATCGAAAATGGCCGTAGGACTTTGAGCGAAAAGCAAATTCAATTCAAAGCCCATTTTTTAAACTAGATTACGAGTTTTAATGAATGTTAAGTGTTGTTCTTAATTTTCATATATTTTTTAAAATGTTGAATCGGAAAGAAAAATGCCGTGCTTTATTCACAAAGTTGATCATTTCTACGCATAAGTTTCCTAAATAGTTGTTCCTCAATGGGTTTCAAAAAGGAAAGTTGAGATATTCCCCTTCAAATACCGTCGTCATTCTGTTTAAGGAAAAACTATTCTGGTTTTAATCCACCGATGCGGGTTTCATTTTAAAGTTCACAGATCCCAATCCACTGTGATACAGAAAATGTCATCGAACTACAATGCATAAATTAAAAACATTGTAGTAGTGTAAACGCATATTAACACAGGTATTCTGTATCAGCAAATTTGTCGCGATATCTATATTCCAAGCTAAAATTAGAATAGTTAGCTCCATAAATTGATAATTGTACAATGACCTCCAATTAATAAGGAGTAGGAAATGGGATAATCCAATTTTGATGCAAAAAAATAACTGGTAAATTGATTAACTTCCCATTTAGCGTCAATTTAAAGAGCTCTTTTCAGTGAATTTAATTCACTTTCGTATAAAACAACGAATATATTCGGAAATCACTAACTGACTAAAAATAGTTCAGTTTAAGAGTTAAATAAGTTCGTCGCATATTTTAACCGAAAGGTCTAAGTTTGTGTTTAACAATCTCAAGCAAGAAGGTGGTCATTCAAATAGTAATACTACGTAAAGACATTAAGATGTTTGACAGGTAATTGATTTTTTCAACCTACATGATTATACAATACAGCAAGAATCATGAGGAGATTTTTAGAAAGGAATTTTCTAAACAAAATCTCTGATTATAACATATCAATAGAAAACTAAATATTTATATCCACTGCTTAATTGCCTTAATTCTTTCGCTCAGACAGTCCTAGCACAGATAAACGGTGTAAACTATTTCACATAGTTTGGAAGTCAAACTCCACTTTTTTATTTTACTTAGATAGATTTCTGAACGTACGGTTTCATACGACTTCCACAGGACCAATTAGTGATTTGATTATATCTAATAAACAATAAGACAGTTTAAAACGTTTCATTGCCACATAAAGCATCTAATCAAAAGTAGGAGAATGAATGAATGGATAATTAATTAAAAACATTTGTTTCTCGGCATAAAACATGAGATATTTGAAATAGCATTCACTTTTCGCTTCCTTGACATACATTACATGAGTCCAACGTGGTCGAGTACTAAAAGTGAAAGCACCACACTTGTAAAGTATAACTGCGGAAGACTTCACAGATCAGGTGCCCTTAATTGTACACTTCTAGCTTCATCAATACCATTTTCAATGGTATTTATAACACAGAACCACCATTGTTTATCTAGGATTTATACTTTCAATTCTTCAGGAGTATTAAAACTCTATGAACAGATATTATACAGAGGATGAAGTATTACTATTATGCAGAATGACTTACTCTACAACTGAGAGCTTCCTGTATTTCTTTAAGTAAAATTACAAATCACAATCATAAAACCATTTTTTCATTCTGCTTCCGTCATCTGCAATGTTCACTGTCGCGGGGTTTTCCCGTGGTAAAGCACCTCAAGCTATTGTGCACATAAAGAAGAATTCTTTGAGACGGTAAAAATTATATGAGTATTTAAACCATGCTGAAATCTTTTTTTACCCACATTCATGATGTTTCATCAAATGGTACCACAGTTTAACGATTACAAATTCCATGAAAACTCGTTGCAAGTCACGACTGGTCCCTGGAATTTCCTTGTTGAATATTTTCATTTTTTAATTGGTCTGAATGGTCTTATATGGGGTTTGCATCATCTATTTTCATTGCGAAATAAAGGAGGATTCTTTAAACTACTCCCTCTAAGATACTCTAAGAGGAATTGTGACTACCAAGGCTAAATACAATGTAATGCCCTTTTTAGATATGAAGAAAGGAATCGACCACGAATTTTTGGGAAACGCTATTAAATATTCAAACTCAAAGTATATAGCCCTATTTACTTTGATTTCCACATGTCACTTTTCACGTGTCCAGCGTCAAATTTTTTGCTGGTTTTCAGCCAAATTATAATTTTTATGCCCGCTTTGTTGCATGTAAAACAACTATTTCACTCCTATTGTCTTCGACAGTTCCAACACAAAACGCAATTTGCATTAAGTATTTAACTACAATTCCTGACCCGCTGAATTTCTGACAATTTCTGAATGGCATACAGATATCCTTATGTCTGAGAAAATTTGCAATAATAAGTCTATGGCATTAGTACTGCCCCTCAAAACGAATTCTAAAGCAACAAATGTTGCATTCACTTTGATGAAGTATTCATGTTTTTCTGTTAAATTCGCCAGGATCATTGAAAAGGAGTATAAAAACAGGGCATGTTATGGGAGTATCTTCCAGTTAATTGGGAGTTTGTTTCTCCTGAGAAGAAAAAGTGGGCAATAGTACACGAGCTCACAAATAATTGCGTAATTCAACGGCTGGTGGTCTTGGTCCACTGGGAATTAAGTGAGTGCAGCGCTCAACCAAGCAATTACATCCTGCCAAATGCTCTGAGGTTTATTGCTTTCCTAGCTCAAAGAAAGGGCTTATCTCACTTCCTCATTGGTCCCTTTCAAAACAAATTACCTGAGTGAACTATGAGGATTTAAATTATGGTTAAATATTGAGGTAATCCGCAATTCGCTTATGATGTTTTTATGTTATGATGCATGTATGTTATAATACCATAAGGTTTGAAACGAAATTAGCAGCTACAATTATTTTTAAATTTCTGATTTTAATAGAATTCGTGACATTTTTTTTTCCCGTCTAATTGCTTGTTCAAAGTTTGCAGGGATTGAGAAAAATCAATATAAGTGTGCTATTTCTCCGAAATTCACGTGAAATGATAATTGCTTATAACTTTTCCTCTGCTTTCTCATCCATGCAGTTATTGAAATTCCTTGAGTTCCTAATGGTAAGAACCCGTTTTCAAATTATTATATTTTTTATTTTAAAAAGGTTACAATGATGAAGCAATTTAGAAAATGATATCAATCAATAACCTTGATAAATTACTAACCTAAATAGTCACAACACTGCATTTCCAAAACATAGACCAGTAATTTTACTGGCACAGACCGACACGAAATATATTTTTAAAGATATTATAAACTCTAAGCATATCTCATTACAGTTTTGGCAATACAGTATAAGCGATCCCAATATACTTTAGGTTAATAGATTCATGTACAGATACCTGCACAGCAATCAGTATAAAAAATCACATAACTTAATCAGATATTATAAATTGGATTGTTATTATTATGATAAAAAATAGCATAATCAAATTTAATGTAATTTGATAGTCAAAAGCCCCACATGTAGCTGGACGATTGTGTGCTGGGGATATCGTTAAAACACAATAAAATTAAATTTTAGTATATTTTCAGACATTGAAATGCGGCATTGATATCATGAATGTTTACTCAATAAATGTATATCTTTTAGATTCTCGATTCACCCCATATATTATTTTAAATAGCCTTTAAACCATAGCAAATAAGTGGCAAACACATAAAGGCCCTGCGTTCATGCCTCGTATTCGGGGCCTCTACAACTTATTTTTATACGAAGTTCTTCGATATCTCACTAGTGCATCTTTCGATACCTTTTTTGATACACATCCTGCTTATCAAAACAATGAAAGCAACGTATACAAAAATGGAGTTGACCCGAATAAGGATAAACTAAGAAGACTGACCTTTCGGTGTATAATCGCCACTTGCTATACACTTCAGTATCGATTTGGCCCGACTTCAACGGATGGAATGGCCGCCACGGCAAGCCGTATGACTACTATATTATCCGCCGAAATCATCAGTTGATCGCCTTTTCATTTCTAAAAGACGCTCTTTCCAGTTCCCAATATTATTTTTTTTCTCCAAATAAGGTAAAGAGCACTTCTAAAAACGGACAACCTTACCTTAATCGTCAGCCTAACCTTACTCATTTCGAGTCGTCATTTACTAATATCAATTTTCCCTTTTGTCTCGTGCGGCCTTTCAAAAAATCATGTTTTATCAACACAAAATTCCCTTTCATCCATTATTCCGAAGTCACATGAGTTATCTGATTTAAACGAATGATAATGATAGGAAAATCGATAGATCTGACTGATATCTTTTGTGTAATCCTGTGACTTATACTATTATCTGTAAAAAGCTTTGATACGCATAAGTAAGGTCACGTTTCTGAATTTGCTAGTGCCTTTAAAGCTAAACTAGCACGTCAGACACTAATGTTGGAATCCATCCTCCTAAAGTCTAACTGCAGGTAAGATTATGAGTCACAAAGGATACTGCCCCACAAACCTGAGGGACTAAGTAATTGTGATTGTTATCTGTGTTTTTTTTCCACCTCACCTTTCCTCCTGTTTTCATATTCTTGCGGTCCCCCCCAAAAATTATGGTTGAGGGCATTTACACCAAACTTTCTGTCACGACTGTAGTAACGTCCTACCATCACCTTAGTCCCACAACTGCTCTGGTACAACAACTAAGACCCTTGTCAGATTAGAGATTTGAACATTTCGAACAAGTCATACATGTCAAAATCATATGAATGACATCTTCTCTTCAATTTTTTGACGTTTCCGGGAATATAGACAACAAGAGCTGACAAGATCGACACATTTTTCGGCTTTGTCACAGAGAAAAGTCTTTTTTCCAACTTCATTTATTATTTCATCAAGTGCTTTCCTTATGAGTGCTTATCTTATTTTGCATATAGTATGCTAACTTACTGACTTACTCACTTTAAGAATATACTGACGTCATTAACGCAACCATGCTCTACTTAAATCGACGGGTACAGTATATTTTCTGCTTCTGCTGTCACCCTTAAATTGGATTTAAAATTCTTAGATATATGATACTATTAAGTAAAAAAAATACCATTTTACGGAATTAATCTCTCAGTCTCCCTGGCGAGCAACAAGCGTATGGATACGCAACTTTTGGAATGTCAATAGATGATGTTGAACGCTTACATTCAAATCGTTAGGACTTCAAATAACTTTATCGTTAATTGATTGTAGCGGCTGGCGTATTTTCCCTTTGTTTTATGGTAAACGCCAATTTTAAATGGCTTCAATTGATTATAATCGTGAAATCGTCACTACCCACTCTCCTATATCGTTTATGCTTATTAATTATCGCGTACCTACTGCCAACTCATAATTGTAATCACTTTAACTTGAGAGACATAAAAATAGTTTTTTTGAAATGAAAGAGAGACAGTATATTTCCCCAAAATTCATTTGATTTAGTGCAACGCGTTTCACCGTGCTACGGTATCAGTATATAACTCTAGGGTGAAACGCGTGGTATCAAACCTAATAAATTCAGTGAAAAAGTTTGCTTTCTCTTTCATTTAAAATATGGATATACACATCTTCCACGAAGTGAAGCGTGAATCTTTCAGGTTTATGAAAATAATTGTGAACGGTACTAATTTTTCTCATGTTCCTCCGATGAAGTGTTTCCAAAGTATTTATTATTTTCATCGAAAAATTTTTAATCACATACAAAACACTAAAAGTTGTGAATCAAGCTTTGGATTTGAGTCGCTAAGGACCTACCTTTACATTGAAGATATCTTGTATAAATTGGAATATTATTCAGCTCTTTCAAATCAAAAAAATAAACATTAAAATGTAGCTGGAGCCATACTACTTCCAAACGAAGGAATCTGCTCGAATGTCACGGAACTGTCTTAGATATAACTCTAGTCCCATTTACTCTGGACCTTTAGTATCTATTGTGTAATCTTACGACTAAGATTATTATATTCTTTTTTGTCACAATTTTACAGTTCCGGTTTAGCGTGAGAATAATATAAAGAACTGAAATACTACATAAATATGTGACTATAGAACATGTTCCCACAGTATGAATACATGCACATTAATATGCAGCAGCATTATATATTTCACGCAAGCTTCAGCAGACGAGACATTCTCTAGTTCAAAATATTTGAACTTACCAATTGGTGCATTGACCAAGTCTGCCATAAAGGCGAACGAACACTTACTCCCCAAGATCTACTTATATAATATAGTCACTGCAACATTTTTATGCCCACGTGAGATAGTTGGCAGCCACTGTAATAACATAGTCGCTATTTAATTTCAAAGTTACATAAAACTATCCACCACAACCTAGATTAGAAACGGCTCCGGCACGAAGGTCGATTGAAATTGTAGTCTAGAAATGAATTTGGGTTAATTTACTGGTAGCGTAGCATAGTGAAATCGGAGGAGTTCAATAATTCTTCCAAACATATAAAATATAATATTTGTCGTGACATTTAAGTATGGACCACGACCTGAATTAACACGCTTATCCTTTGATGAGAAGTAAATATTCAAGCAGATTCTGTATGCTTCACCAAAATATTCACTTAAAGCAAGCTAACGATATAAAAGCAGCCGATTTATGGCCCCTCATGGCATGTTAGAAGACGGCATGCACGCAGCTAATAAATTTCAGCATCCAAAATCCGTGATACTTTTCTATAGCGTAAGAAATAAAACATTTTTCGGGAAATTTTGCACTACAATTACACACACTCGGAATACAAAGGATGAAAACATAAAATGATTTCCGATTCTCTTAACAAGAATGCATTACATCACTTCTGTAATGCATAGGACTGAAATTTGTAAGAAAAAAATGTCCGCATTTTAAATTACCATTTCTTCATGTTGCCTCGACCGTAAGCAAATAGTTTAATTCGACTTTTCAACAGTGTATCGATACATAGCCGTTGTGGTTACTTCTGGCTTATGAAATGATATGCAACCAGACTGATAGTGGAGTTATTTAACATTACTTATTACTCTATATAATTAGAACTAATAAAGTAAAATAACAAAAATTGTGACACCGGGTCACTACACCGCCGATATATTTGCTCAAACCCAACTCTATTTTCGTAGTGAGAAAGAAAGTGCTAATTTTCCCTTAATATTTTTTTACTTTTTTTCGGAATCAAGGTTAATCAATTTAGTAGGGAGACAAGTGTATAGCAATAAATATTTGGTCAAAAGGAGTTAAAATATGCTCAAATTATGCCCGTATTAAAATATGCTCACTTAAACGGGCAAAAGAAATATTCCTTCAGACATACAGGTATTACCTATGATCTTACTCAGCACTTCTGCACTCATGAAATATTAAAGTAAATTTTCCCTTAATTCTACATGAAAAATGGAAAACATTTTCAAGTAAGACCTAGTTCTTTCCCAGCGTATTTGATTGATGAAGTTTTCTCGGGTCTTCCACGGGGTCAGTGGTTCCATATCTGCCGACGTTTCGATGCTCGACTCGCGCATCGCCCCTGAGGACGATGGCGACTATCTACCCTGAGGACAATGCACGAGTCGAGCATCGAAACGTTGGCCAATTTGGAACCCCTTACCCGGTGGAAGACGCGAGAAAACTTCATCAAACATCTTCAACTTTTATCGCTCTACCTATTAAGTACCATGCTTTTACCGTTACGTTTCTTTCTCTGTTCACACGCCCGTTGTAACCAATCAATACCGGCATCCCCAACTTCCGCCTTTATATCCGTTTCTGTTTCATACTGTGCTGCCAGCTTCCTCCTTATGCACAACAGCCGCTTTTCTATTTCCCCGACAGAGTCCTTATAAATCTCAATACTAACCAATCTCCCATTCCTCAACATCGGTACGTTCTCTGCACACGTACCCTCCTTTCTGTGATTACTCCACCATTCCCCCTAGACTCTCAACCCCAAGCTCTACCCACGCTTTCGTCTCTTGTCCCTTTCCTTCTCTCCTCACCATCAATTGAGAGCAGGCTAAATTGGAACGTATTACTAACACCCTCGAGCGAATTGTACTCGGGTGTTTGCAGGAGTCAACGCTCGGCCTGTTCTGTCCCTCCAAGAGAATGTCGCATTCACCGTTCTAGAAAAGACCTCAGACATCTATTGATTCTACCAGAGTTAACCAAACACTTCACTTAAGTGTAATTTGGTAGCATTGCATTCAAGATGGGTTTCATAAACTTTGTATGAACAGTATTTTTCAATATTTTTGCTACATTATAAAAATGTTATTTATTCAATGGGCAGATAAAGAAGTAGGGCCTTAGGATAAGCCATTATTTAACACACAATCAAAATCCTCGACGCATTCCTGCCAGCGGCTTCCTCACTCAAAGTCAGCATTGTATCCATTTATGCACAGAAATTGGATGGAAATTCGCGAGAGATGCACCTCGTTTTTCATCTTGAACATCGTTGTTGAATTTCCAAGCCAAATATTGAAGGGTTTACTAGAAAGACGTATATGGTAATGACATTCGGAGTAATTGGGCGAATAGAGTTTGCTTAAATAAGTATTACTATATACGTTAAGACTGCTTACCCACATCTTTCCATAATCGACTGCAATTATTGAATTGCCCTTTAATCAGTAATATGTTCTGCCAATTCATTTAGGAGAGCTGTTTTAGCCGACCGTAAAGAGTCTTAGACAGAATGCATTCGAAAATTCTCCCAACCTTACTGATTCTACCATCCTTTTCAGTTTTATTGTTGTTCCAATTTATTTTTTTTCCGATTCTTTCGTGAATAGTTTTATGCAAATTTACTTCTATTTAAAACTTAATTAAATATTCATTAGCGCAAATAGCACATTTGTTGATATAGAACCGAACGTAAATTCAAAATGATTGACTAAAAAGAACTACCCTTACTATACTTGAAATAAAATCTCCACACTGAATACCAACTTCAATTTTCTTATTTTCTTCGACATGTCGAACGGATAAAAAATGCGATGTAATATGTTCATAATTAGAGATAATTTTATTTAACGGACTATTTACGGTTAGCATTTCTTATGTGTACTCCTTCTGCATGGATGTAACGGAAACTTTAAATACATGCTACAAAATTTGCTTGCGTAATTGTGTCATGCTTTTGCTTATGGAATTACACAAAATACATAGCTAATTGGACCGACGATGTCAATTCACTTCGCATAAAGTAGCATTTTCATATATTTAGGAAAAGTTCATTTATCAATAGCCTCATGGTGCTTGCATCCTACAAAGGGGTAATGTTAATGTCTTGTGCAAGCATTCGACATATTATTACCCTCTTGAATCTTCTCTGATTATATGAAAGAAATTTTTGAATTCGAGCAAGCACGAATTCCACCCCCTTCGAGATCAGATTACGATATTTCTTTCTCGAGATACCGTCCACTATTTTTAGAGATTATGACGTAGGACTTCTCGCGGACACAGCAGAAAAAACGGATTAATGAAACACTACAATTTTCCAAAATTTGGGTTGAAAAAACGTAGGCTCCTATTGCGTAATTAGCTGAAGGACATTTGTAAAGACGGCTTTTACCCATTATACTAACATTCGGTACATACTGACATTCGAAACGAAAATGCATCTCAAAAAGTTTTTTTTGTTAAATACCCTTAAAATAACGCATTAATGACTGAATTTCTCTATATGAAGGCGTTTCTTTCATATTATTATGATATTAGTTTAAGAAGGGTATTTTAGTAATGAGAGGAAAATGTAGAAAATTACAAAAAAAAGCAACTTCGAGCATTTAAATAACTGATTGAAACTTTTAATCAATCCCCTTTCATATGCACTATGAAAAAAATTGAATCTAAATTTAACCAGTTAAGGATTTTCTAATATAAACCAACGAAAACAAATCTGCACATATAATTTCATTATTTTCCTTAAGAGATCGCAACTATGTTAGCTAAAAATTATTTGAGATATAATACGTCAGCAACCCTTGCCTGAGTATATAAGAGAAAATGTTGCTGCTAAGGTTTGTAGAATTAACACCCATTGAAGATAAATTTCAATGAAAGTATTTTTGACAGTACACTTGTAAAAACTTCGTCATCAGCTCCAGAGAACTGTGGGAGAAGCCGCGTCAGTCACTTTAACGAAGGCATTCGCCGATAAATTCCTTCACTACACATTAATATTACTTGGAAATAGAGTTAGTGCAGCACTTCATTTTTCTCCATCTAATTCTAACTCCCTTAATTGCTTCTTCAGTGTAACATCCATCTTTATTTGACTTACTTAATTGTTCCTTCCTATTCTCGTAGTACCTCCTCTTCTATTATGTTAAAAATTTATCATGTATCAAGGTGAAACCAATCCATCTGGTTCTTCTCTTACTTATCCTTTCCTTCCACAAGTATCGCTTGATCCGTCCATTTTATCTTTTGCAACCATATCCAGCATCAATTTTCGAAGGCTTCTATTCTGCCCTGATCTCCTTTTTCAATGCCAAATGCTTATAATGCACATAGTACAATACTTCATACAAATATTTTCACGCAATACTTCCTCTTTTTTTTAACTAATCTCCATTAGGCATAGTAGCTCTCCGTGTTACGAAATTATATCACCGATTTATTTTATTAATATTTGTTCAATCCTTGTGAATTCATTTAATACTTTTTCTTCGAGAATACGAAAGGGACAAAAATTACTTCATCATTTATTTTGTGCATTTTCTCATCTCAATGGATTATTATTTGGAGCTACAAGTACGTTCTCCTTAGGCATCCAGACCGACTGACCTCGCGATCGCGGTGCCCCCCTCCTTTTTATACTTGAGGCATCAAGATGGTCTCACAAGTTAGCCTCGGAGGGGACATGGCTTCATGACGCACTAAGTCTTCTCCTCTTAAATGAAATGACAATTTACGTAAATAAGAAAACACAAATATATACCCTTTCTCAGTGCGCAAAGAATAAATAACGACAAAGTGATCTGCTTAAAATTTCAACTCAGCATCACTAGTCATAGACACATTTTGTGAAACATAATGCTACGCCGCATGGGCCGCAACTCACTACATCAATTTTATGCCATAAGCTTGACAAACATGAGAGTATTTTGTAGTTTTCATGGAGGGAATAACAAATCCAAAGAATGCTGGAGTTACACCACTGTAAATGATTATTACCTTTCCTTTTGGTGCCAAATATTATTTATCTTAGAAGTCGATATGATTTGTATTATCCGTTAACAAATTTTAATTGCGTTGAAAAATGTCAGAGACTAGGAAAAAAGATTAATAAATCATGTAGGTCACCCAAGATAGATACTCGGTAATATTCTGTAAAATAAACACATGAATAAATAACCGTCTAGGCAAATGGCAGAAATAATGACTCTAAATTGAAATATTACTTCGTTCGTTGAAATCCTTCAGTTTCCTTTTTCAGAAAAACTTAATTTACTATAAATTGAATGCTGTTACTTCTTAAAATAATCTCCAAGCAGGCGTAATAATTTTTTCACAGCATCATGGCATGATGGCATTACCGCCAAGGCTGTTGTTTTTGGCCCCTAGAAAAACCGGCTAATCTGTGCTCGAAATCCCGTAGATTTACTGTCACACGACGTTCGGCATTTTTTTAACTATGGCATCAACGGACTCTCATTTTTCACACGCATTAAAACATCAAAGCTAATATCACGCCATTTTGGAATAATTCCGATGGGTGTTAAACCAGGTATGTGTAGCAACTAAATGAAATATTCTTGTAAACTATTCGATGCTATTTCAAATACTGAAAATACTTCTAACCATAGCCATAACTATTCGAGCCTTATTTAATGCCCGGTGCATCCGTCATATCCCGTTTAAAAAGAAGCATAGCGGACTTGACTTTTTGTTATACAGGTATACTACACTTCACGATTACAAAATTGGGCGGCCTTGGAACTTGATCGTATCTCGTACAGGTCTTACCCAAGAAAGAAGTAATAATATAATAATAATGTTCTCCATTTCTTTGATAAGTAAATCGAAATTGATAATGGCAATTTTTTTGCGATTTTCTACAAAATTAATTAATAGCGGTAATTGTAATCTGAATAACTAATAATCAGCGAACACTTAGTCTCACTTACAGTTAAATAAGTACTTTGCCACATGCATTAGTTTTTCCTGATTGTATTTAAAGTTTTAAGTATTTTAATGAATATACTGAGCAAATAACGCAATGAAAACTAGGAGAGCAGCATTTATGAAAACAAGAAGCAATTAATTAGTTCATTTTTGGCGGTTTTCAATTGAGTCAATAATACATTCGATTAAATTATTCAATTCAAGGAGAAATTTATGTTAATGATAGTGCTTCATTAAAATCCAACCAATTGAAAGCATTAAAGGAATACACTTGCAAGTTTTATTCGTCTAATTGTTTTCCATACTGATGCAAAGGTCAGTTATTAAGAATGCAGGAATAAAAACACATTACACGGGCAACCCATAGTTGTGACCTTTACATATATTTTGCATCGGAATTATAGTGTACGCTGATTTAGCCGACAAACAACCTTCGAATATTTTTTAAACATTGGTCCTTCTGGAAATATCACCATGATAATGATTGCACAGCTGCATGATTGCAATATACAAACTGAACTAGCAGTTTAGATAACAATCGAAGATTAAATAAATTAGTGGAAATGAAGTGGGTAAAGAAGGTAAACCTATGGACTAGCGGGAGGATTTCTACAATATAATCCAAATATATACAAGAGGCTCAAAGAAAAATCATTAAGGCCAAGACTTTTTCTTAAGCTACCTTGGAATTCTAAATTAAGAGCGTTTTAACTTCTAATCATTGAAATACTGAAATTTCACTGCATAAATTGTATAATTTACCACTTAATTTTCAATGTTTTGATATTCTTAATTTTACTCGTAATAACACACTAACCAATCAAATAAGTATTTCTTTTCCAAATTATAATTATGGATATCAACAATAAATACACAGTGAAGCAATAACTTCAAACCTTCAAACAGAACTACAATATCAGTAAGCGATTTAAACTGTCGTGATTACTCGTATTCTTTATATTTCAACAGCATTTAATACCAAAAATATAGTCGTATGGTACTCCAACCAGATACTTATGGATTAATGCTTATCTTATGATATAAAAAATGATTTATAAAATCAAAGAGCTAGAGCAATTGCATTGCAGTTTTTTATTAAGAAATGGTCGTTTAGAGAAGCATAAAATCCGTCAGAGCATTATTACAATCTACTACAATGAGCAGATTATACACTTATTTTAATGAAAAATTTTATCTAAACTCTTCTTAGCCACCGTTTAAGAAACCGGAGCAATAAGGGCCAAAATAAATGCTTCCGGAAATAATCACACCGGTAAATTGATTGGAAATATATGGCAATCAGGTAATAGACACAAATATAGAAGGTCAATATAAGGATTAACTTTAAATAAAATGCTTTATTCTGCAGAAATTAGATTGATTTCAATTGGGCGTGTTCAATAAATGCTGCGTGTATATCGAGAGATTTGATTTTACCTCAGTTACAATGTATATTCACCAGAGATGAATTATTTATAGGTTGTTATATTAGGTTATACATTAAATTAATATTATTAATAATAATCTTAGTCACCATGTGGGGTGTAGAGGATATTAGGACAACGATATAGCTATGGAACTCTTCGGTATATTGAGACGCTGAAAAAAGGAACTGCAATTTTCATTGCAGTTCATAAGAAAAGAGAGTGATGTTCAAATTTGGTGGAGATTTTCATGATGGTGGATTTTGAGAGAGAAAGAAATTATTTCCATTGAATCCAACCGTTTGGTTGTCGTTTTTTCCTATTTAATTTTCATGTAGTGTGGTAAAGTCTACATTTCATAAGTAATCCAATCCCATGCATTTATGCAGAAGTATCGGTTTAATTTTCTCTTTTTGTGACTAGGCGAGCGCCCATAACAAGTTTCCCTAGTATATTTGTAAAAGTAACCTTGTAATATTTTCTCAACAATTGTTTTCACAATCATATGGGATCTTTTTATGCAATTATATTTTATTTCTAAATTAAAACTTTCTCCTTTGGTTTAAAACGCTTGATAAATACTGAAACTAAAAAAATATTCTCCTTCATTTTGACATAACATCAAATTAACTACCGTCCTCTAAAGTCAGGGTTCTTCAATGCGGAATCACATATTCTTCTAAAACACACCAGGAATAATATAATGCTACGTAACCGCATGGTATACGATAAATAAATTATCCTCAACAATTACAAAATATTTAAAGGGAAAAGAAGGATCAAAAGAATTTAAAAAAAAACACGGAACAAAAATCATGAGACGATACGAACTTGTCGCAAATACATCGCAGAATGTGTGTTAACCCTTTTTTGCAGGACAACAGTGTCCCCAATTCTCTGTCCCATGGGAACCCGAGAGTCCATACCACTACCGTCCATCTCTCTCTCTCTAAGGAACAAAAAATAAATAATTCTGCCTCAAACCCACTCCTGTCTACCATTTTTTTCATATAATTTCCATGAAAGCGTTCCTTAAGACTTATCACTACCCTGCATCCCTGCATCCACTCCTCCGCTCCACGGATCATAGTTGGTTCTGGAACAAAAGGAGCCGACGCGAGAGGAAAAAGCCTCAGGCATTTTCCTCTTGGAGGAATGCGAATCGCACTTTTGAGATACATTATACGGCATATCTGACCGCATGTATTCTCATGGGAAAACGGATTTACTCTTTGTCAACTTTCAAAACACTGGCATCTCGGCTATTGTTGAAATGTGCACGGAGTGTAAAGTCACTCACCTGTACAAAATACGTAAATGAGTCGTTACCCAACGGGCCGTAAGGTAGAGGGTCTCTCGACAGATCCGCCTCTATAAAAAGATGAAGGGGTGCGTAGCTATTAAACTATTCATCCTAACTGCAAATTTAACATGCAGGTTACGTGTACTTCTGTAAATATGCTCCAAATGAATCATTTGAAGATTAGTGGAAAAATATCGAAAACGCCAGAGCATTAAGCCTTCTCAGATTTGTTTAGCTTAGTGATAAAAATTATTTAATCTCCCTTCTCAGTAAAACAAATCTTTCAATATAACCCCACGATGCACTGTAAGATATATTCCTACGTTTTTGAAAAATTATATGAAAAATGCTGAGGAAAAATGATAAAGTGTGGCCAAACCTCTTGAAAATGTTTTTTTTTAATTAAACTTAGTAATCCAGGTGAACCCAACTAGTGGAACATTCAAGCTCTCACTCAATATAAGCACAGAATTTGTCTAGGGAAACAGGGCAAACAAATCGCTACATTTTCTGAGTTTACCTTTTCAAGGGATGACGTATTTTCCAAAGAAGTCAACTTACGTCGGTTGAGTGAAACATCGGCTCCGTTATATGGTCAGTAAGAATGTAACACCAGGGTAATGGCCTACATATCACCAAATGAACTCATGCTACTGGATGAGATAAAAATATGTTTTACAAACCAAAAGTACTCTTGCTATGCTTGTGCGAAGATAAAAAAAAAGATTTTGTACTGTTGAATAACCTTGTGGAATTCGCAACCGTAACTCTGCGTTTTAAGTGTATTTTTATCGTGATTCGCTCTAAATAACAAGAATAAATTCAACGTCTGAGAGAAAGTTTTATGACCTTTTAGCACACAGCACGAAAGTTGCAGATTTCAAGCTTAACTATATGAAATGGACAAGAGTTATAGGATCCTCTCATTTTTACGAGAGTAGATTCATGTGAACTGACGACATTTTACATTCCGTTTTATACTAAATAAATGCTTTACTTTTTCAGTGGCCGTTCGTATAAACGTAAAATCAGGAATAAATGAAAAATTTCCCACATATTAAAGTAGAAATAATTTACAAGTAAACCTGAACGCAGGGAGAAATACATAACTGGTGAAAGATTGTACAAACACAATAATATCGTAATATGTATTTCCCTAATGAGAATATATCACAAATGCGAAAATGGATATATATCGATTAATTCGTGTGGTTCATATACTTCAATATGATGAACTCCATTACAATACCATGTTTAATTCTGTGGCTTTGGAAAAAAGAAAGGTTCCTATGATGAGGACTTCTTCAGCTTATCTGAGTGATGAAAGACGACTCGTATAGTTGTAAATTGGAGTAGTTTTGAGGGGAGGCGACCGACAGCTAAGGTCATTTGCGCCATAGGGGAAGGACAGGAAAGGATGAAGGGTGGAGAGAAACCCGGCGTCGGCATTAGCCTACTCTTTACGAAAGGCGCCAAGGGGTCCGCGGCTTAACGTCCCATCCGACGGACGACGTACTCACTCAAAGTGCCCTCCACAAAGCACCTCAAGTTAGGGATCGAGATACCTCTGAAAAATATAGTTGTAAATTAGATGCCGTTACGTTTATTCTGGAAAAAATGCAAACTAATTGAAAATTTATTCGAATAAACATTTATTTATACCTATAACTATTATCTTGCCATCGCGATTCGATTTGAAGGCGGAAATATTCTTTAAAATAAACTTTATTTTGCGTTTTACTTCATTTCACGAGTTCTCACAACTTTCAAAGTTAATACTTAAAAAAGGCAGTAAGAAGTAGGAAATTTTATTATGTGACGAGTTCTCGGGAGCGAAATAAATGTCAAATTATTCCCGAGCCGCTACAAAAATACTGGATATTCCTAAGCTGGAAGCTCAATATGAAAGTTATGGGAAATGTTTCAATATGATAATAAATTACCATTTTTTAATCTATAAATGATATACCTACGAAATAATTACCGAATTCTACGCCCAGAGATGATTCTCAAATACTCTTTCTCCTCAAGAAAAATACTGAATATCAATGCATTTATTTGAGTATTTAATAAAACAATAAATAGGTTATAAGTAAATTATTTAATATAACCTCCAATCGAATATATTATATCACCTCAAGAATGTTCCTGTATAATGGTAGCATTTCGTTGCACCTGGCGCAATTACCCTGCTTGATATGTTCTATGACATTACAATATACGCCAGGGTACGTCACTGCCATGGAAAAGGTTGAGATATGCAATGGAACAAGGCTAAAGTAACAAAGTGAACAGTTTGGAATAATAAAAATCGGATCAATTAATTTTTCCGAAGGGAATTTATAAATACAAAAACCGAATAAGTTATTATTTTAAGCATTATGCCATTTTGGTTATATCTGGTCTTGTCCTGGACTTTTTTTCGCGAGTTATCCTGAGTATATCCCGCTCTATTTCTCTTCTATCGAG
Source organism: Hetaerina americana (assembly GCF_022747635.1). Classification (NCBI taxonomy): domain Eukaryota; kingdom Metazoa; phylum Arthropoda; class Insecta; order Odonata; family Calopterygidae; genus Hetaerina; species Hetaerina americana. Next base: position 38,926,969 of record NW_027286181.1, read on the forward strand.
AGACAATTACTTTAATGACAATGTTTAGCCGAATCAGTTACAAAATATAGTCTTGAACAAAAATTATGATTTTTTTAGAAAAATTAGAAATGAAATTATACATTCACTACAGCGTTCCTATAAAACTTCTTACAGAAGGTTAATTATCACTAATAAACTTGCGCGATATATTATGTTCAACTAACGTACTATTTCTGCTTTCAGAATGCGTTTTGGTAGCACGATGCCAAGTTGGTCTAGGTGAGCAAGGTTCCCCGTCCTCCGTAACATCCTGTCAACAACAGAGGACCTTGCCGTATCTGGCCGTCATATATAGCGCACTGAAAGGCAAGCAAATACCTACCCCTATTAAATCATATCTCTGACGTAATTGATATCAGCATAGTACTTTGATAAATTTTAACAAATAGATGCAAGTTCCGTCAGGGAATTTTACAAACGAACTATTTCAAGTATTGCACAAGTTTTCATTTTAGTTTCAGTTGGAAAGTTTTTAAAGAGAAATATCGTAGGAAGGTACATGAAGCGGAGCTTTTTAAATCCAAGGAAAATATAATCATATGTCTATAGCTTACTCTGATGTTATTCTCTTCGCATTATTAACGAATTAATTATGCATTCTTAAATATTTATCGTAAATAACTGATAAGAAACAAGAGGGCTTAGGACAGAAAACGAACAAGAATTTTCGTGCGGTATTAACTCGTGTAAGGCTATTCGACTTTACATGCACATCACGACACTATGGCAAAATAATTTATATTCTTTAGTAATTGATACTCGTATGATAGGCGTTTCTACGGGCATGTTTTAAATTAAATTTACTTCATTTTAATTTTTAAGTTCGTATTACCAATTTTTCATACACCCCTGCCTTTTAACATAAATCGGTATATTATTCCTGATGAGAAAACGCAAGTACTTGTTATGATGAAATTATAGGCCCCGTGAGATAGTTTTAAATCTCTAATATAAATTAAAGTAACACATTTAATGGTGATTTAGTACATACCGACATCCCGTACATTACAGCTCATAGAATAATGAGGAACTGTTTTGAAGTCAAAAGTATATTGTGGCGATTTCATAAGGGGATCATATCCTTATACAAGCATTAAATATTATTTAATATGAATTATAACTATATTCAATTTTTTATTTTAAAAATGAATACACTTAATTTCACTTTTTTGTTAACTACTAAATTTATAGTCGCCAGTACCTATGGTGGGATATTGGTCTATTTTTCTCATTCTGCAATACTACAAATACTATATACGATAGAATCACATTAACTGTCTGACAAATCCTGAGCATATATCGAAATATACAGCACATGAAGCAAGTCAATTTCATGAGTGAACAGTGTACCACACTCGACTAAGTCATTAATTGAAGCACGCCAGTTTATATAATAGGATGCCCTAAGATGTGCATTTACTGAAGCACAGAAAAAACGTAGGACGAGAAGAGAAAACTGGAGCAAATTCATAATCATTTTAACCATGACTTCTTTCGAGTGCACACATCCATATAAACCAGCAAAAATGGTCTCCGCTAATCTCTATTGGAATCCTAATGGAGACCAGGATCAAGATCACCTCCTATTAAGGGAACACGTGCAAAAAATGATGGCAGGTGATGAATCAACAAGAGCAAAGTTGGAGACATAGTGAGGACAAATTGAACGGACGGAGCATGGAAAAAGTGAAGGTGTAATGGCCGTGACACTTATTGGAGGAAATAAAAGATAACAATGGAACGCTCTTGAATCCATAAAAGTGTACATGGCCAACCGGAAATAAGTTTTTTCATACAAAATACGGAAGAGAAGTCGAAGGCACAGCACCTCAATCACTGAAAACTGATTTTATACGGAACAAACGTACATTTAGAACGTATCTTCGGTAAAATAAAATTTCTTTATCTGCTGCAATAATTGAAACGACATTTATGTCCATCACAAAATTACCTCTAACAAACCTTGTTTGTTTAATACCTTTTAATAAGCTAACAAGCTCGATCGTAACAAATATGTTCTCCATTCCCTTCAGCTTCATCAAATGTTCATCGTAACTTTCGAATTCAAGGCACAGGAGGCAAAAATTATTCTCACAATTATCAAAACAAAATTGGATGACAAATGAAAAGGAAAAATAATTAGATGAATGCGATTTTGTATAGAGGACGAGCAAAATAAATAAGACAACAGTGATAGCAGAAAGGAAAATAATGATTTCAAACATTTGATCAGGACTTCTTATTTACTTATTAATCGTACAGGACCTTCAATAAAGAGGAAATTCCTCGGAATCCATTTCACATATTTAATAAAAATATAAAAAAATAGATATGACGTGGAAGTATAGGAATGTCAACTGAAACCCATATATAAAAGGGACTTATAGGGAATTACGGAAAAATAATGAATAATCGGAATAAGAAATAAAACCACGGTAGTCAAACGAGTTGTACATAATCATATCATAACGTATTAACATACAAGGTATAAAATGAAAGAGAAACGATGGAGGAGTTTACAGTTCAATTGAAAGTTTATGAATGATACATCTTTAGTTTTCCCAGCAGCCGAGGGACTGCAGTTATTGCTGAAAGAACTACAGGAGATGTGAAGTATGGGTTTGAGATAAATGAATAAAAAACGTCATTAATGACGCTCTCAAAGATTAAGCACTCTATATTAATTATAAAATTGATTGCCATTAATAAGAAAAGTCATAAGATTACACGTATTTTGGAAGTTGGATGCACGGATGGAACTCCTGACTCCACGAATCCACACATCAATACGATACTAACGGCGTCCAGTGCAGAGGAAATAGTGCCAACTCTCCAAAAGAATACCAAATTTTCTCTATAATAAAAGCATTATTATTTCATAGAAAAATTAAATTCGTCATTTTTATTTTCTTATGATTCTTTTTCAAAATCGTCACAAAGGGCAATTGTTCTATTAGTCGGATATTAATACTTATCCCTTTCCGCTTATTTTTATGCTTTTGTGATAAAGCATACTGATTCACGATAATCCACGACTTCATTAAAAAAGTTTGTCTATCATGATAAAATTTATAAATGAATTGGATTCGCAAAAATAGACCTCGGGAATTTCCCATAAGATCGCAGTTTCGTTTTCTCCATAATAGAGATGAAGAATAAAATCGTATGCGACTCACGAATGAAACGTCTCATAATAGTCGTTTGATATATTATGATAAATAGAATGAAAATCCTGAAAAAGTAGATACAAAAGCCAATTGAATCTCGACTGTTTCGCACACCGTTGAAGATATGCTTATTACGCTAGCCACGTAAATTCTGCGAGACTTTTTATACGCATGCACATGTCTCGTACATCGTGCGTAATTAATTTTAAATCGGAGAAGACGGCCGCTGAGAGCTATGAAAAAATTCAATCGTACCTGCATTGTTTAACCTACCTTGTACGTGAAACAAATTACGTGACACATCACATGCGTCTTATGCATTAAACATTTCGTGGATGGCATATAACCTGTAAACACTATAAAACGAAACAAAAAAGCCAATCACACCGACATAGCTTTTTTGTAATGCATTTGATTGTGTAATTATATAATATGAAGAACGCTGCGCCCTTCACTATTGAATATAGACACCTATCGCCGACGGCACGAGAATTTTGAATAAGAGGTGACGACCGCTGGAAAATTATGCGAAAAAATAAACCGATGCAATTTTGGCTTTCTGTATATTAAATAAATACACTAAACGAAACTAAAAAGCCATTCAAACCGACATAGCTTTTCCGTGCTGCATTTAATTGGGTAATTATATATTACGAAGAACACTGCGCCCTTCACTATTAAATATAGACACCTATCGCTTACGGCACGAGAATTTTGAATAAGAGGTAACGACCGCTGAAAAATGATGCGAAAAAAACCGATTTTGGCACTTTTCGCCTTAAAAATAGAGTCAAAGACGAAAAAATTATACTTAAAAATAAAACTTAAAGAATACGTTAGAACAATATTATTGTGTTAACAAAGGTAGGCGTTAGGAATTACTGCGCAAAATTCATGCAAGTGAGAAATGCAACCAATGACTTCTGAGTTGAAAATAGTATGTCCGCAGTCATTGATTACTTTTCGGTGCATAAAAATTTATCAACGAGAAATTGTATGGTGCACAAAATCCAAGATATAGATTTATTTGAATTATGTTGAACTGAGGAGTATCTAGTGTTTTTTGAATCAGACGCGCATCAATCATGCAAACGTAAAACGAGCCACAACGGAAAAAAGAAATAATGACGGCCATAAACTTTACTTAAGTTTATGGCCTTAGCTATTTCGTTATTCCAAGCATCGATAAAAAAGCCTACCCATTCAGCTTATTATGGAGTCAAAAACAGGAAGCTATTTTAATCATAGACAAAAAATATTTTAAAATGTTAAATATAGGAATTATAATGTTCTGTTAATGAGGAGTTGAGCAAAAATATGCTACTTCACAGGTTTCAAATAATTTTTATTTCATTTTAAGAAAATTCATGAAAGTAGTTAGAAAGACCCCGGATCTGAAATCAGCGATGTATCGGGTAGGTATGTCGGAATGCATTAAGGTATATCGGCAGACAGAATTAGCTAAGAAAACAGCATTAGCCAAATATTTTATTTTTGTGGGTTCTCAAGGTACCTCATAGTCTTTATAATTTATTCATAGCAATTGCATACCAGAACCCATATTAATGCAATCATAATATCTTTACGTGTTTACAATTTTATATGCAAAAGTAAAATGGGCAGTAATATCAAAATAATTGAACATTATATGTATTAGGATTTTATTGAAATGGAAAAATGGCATGGTAAGAGCAGAATATAATATTGAAACTTGGTGGTTATGTCATTAAATCAGTCCGATTGACGGGTAATAACACTTAGTTGACCAGTCAATTGAATTATTGTTTTATTACAGAGCGTATTAGAAAATCAATGTGACAGGTATGGGATATGAATATGTATGAACAAAACAAAGGTTATCAGGTTTACGAGAATTAAAAAGGCTACTTACAAATGTTAAATTTGTAGGACATAAACTAGAGCAGGTGGAATATTTTATCCATCTTGGAAATGTTTTAGGCAAAGACGGTCAAAACAGTAGGGTTATGAGAAGTAGAATGGCGTTAGGCATAGGTTTTCCAAGGAGGGAGGGAATAATGGAGGAAATGTTTTGCACGACGCGGAAACCTGCTATTTTGTACAGCTAGAAAACATGGACGTTGAAGCAAGATCACACATATTGAGGTGTAGATTGGATACTTTTGAGACATGGGTGTGGAGAAGAACGAAAAAAGAAAAATGGACGTGAAGTAAAATAAAAAAAGAAGCACTAGACATATTGAGGTAGGAGAGAGGATTTGTGGGAGAAATGTTTAGGAATCACAAATATTCGATGCAGAAAATTTCATTGCGATGAAATGTTGAAAACTTAGACAGAGAAAACGAGGTATGAAGAAAAGGACAAGCGTGTTAGACGGGATAAAAGAAGGTTGAATATTTTCGGAATTGAATAAGGGTGCTGAAGAAATTGTTTGTCGTGTAGGATGTTCGGTAGCGTCTTGTTAGGTGAGACTTGTTAATCCAATACCTACCTTAAAGGTTAAATAACCGTGTGAAAAAAATCCTTCATGTAAAACCAAGCATTTCAAAACATAAATATAAGGAGGATTTCGTGAAAATGTTCACGAAAACAACTACTTTATGCGGCGAATTGTTTCAATGCTAATTGTTAGAAACCTAGAAAATCACTTGTGAAATTTGTTCTGAAATAAAGCCGTCATTTTGTTTTAATGATGAAAATATTACAAGTGTTCTGGAAAGTGATCCTCGTGTTGTTGAGATAATTGGCCCAGCTCTTTAATTTCTCAATGATTGATATACCGCCTTGTGATTGTAGTGCTACAATCATACGAAAATAACTCAACATTGATTTTCGACAATCTTCAGTTTCGGATCATGGCCATCTCTTGAATCATTTGCAGACAGAGTGAATCAGCTCTCTCAAGGATAGGTCTCAAGAGTCTTTGTTCGTCATCATCATGCTTAAAATAGTTCATTGGCGTGGGAAGTTCCTTTGGACGGAGATTCTCACGCCAATCTCTCATACCTAATATCTCTTGTTCAAAGTTTCCTCCCACTCGGGTTTTTCCGAAATTCTTTTTACCCGGAGCTAACTTCTCATGGACATTTACGTACTCGTCCACATATGCTACGACATTTTGAAAATCTTTGCAACGTATTATTCAAAAAGTTGAATATTTACGAGAAAAAAGTCTAGTTTATGTTGAAAATATGTTTCCCCAATCGGGAATCGCCAGGTTATTGATTAAAAAATTGGCATTTATTTCCACATTTAATGGCATTTTTTGGACTTCAATCATCACGGGAGTCATTCTTTAGATCAAATTTTTTTTAAATCGAGGTATTTATACATTTTCTAAAATAATTCAGCAAGTTCATCTATAAGGAAGTTCATTCATGTCCAGAACAGGGAACCAAATTTCACGCACTGTTAATGAGTTTTGATGAAGCTGAATAGCAAACGTTTTTTCGGTAAAATCCGGAGGGTCTGAGCTCTAATCACGATTCAACATATGAAGCTGTAGTTTTGATTATTTTATGCGAAAATCTCTCCGTATTTCGACGGCAAAATCGATGTCCTGAGGATAATTCATATTCTATGATCACTTGAGATATAACAATACGGATGCCTAATCTCAAGCATACAAATAAACTTAATCATGAATTTGTACTTTCATCTGAAGCTACATCGAAGGGTAGGCCTCCACAAAGATTAAATCTCAAGAAGCATATTTAAACTGTATATTTAGAGACATAGCATTTCAAAATATGGCTTAGGTATCGTTTTCTTGTTTGGCTGCTCCATCCGTGACGTTCGTGACGGCTTCATTTGAACAAAAATTTTCTATGGATGTTTAAGTTTAACCTTTAATAATCTAAGTCTTAAAAGGAGTTATGGAACTTACATTTTACAGAGCATTATTATGATATTAACTCCACTCTTATCTTTCTTTTCCTGAAGGAAAAGAAACTGCGAGAGTAAGGAAAATATCCCCAATGAAATGAGAAGGGATACAATTACTGGTAGAACGGACTGCGCATAAAAAACCAGTCCTAGAACATTATAATTGAAAAGCAATTTGTCCGAAAGCTTTAATGTTACGCATCGTATACTGAGGCAGAAAATATTTCATATGGAATCTTTCCCTGGTTACAAGTCGGCTGATTTAAGAAATAATTGTTTGCTGCGACAAAGTTATTTCTGCCGTTCTATTTCTCAGGAAAGATTCAGTTGGGAGTTGGATTGAATAAGAAACAATCAGAATCAAATTTTGCTGATTTCATCCTCATCCAATCTTCTTATTTTAGCCAGAAATTCATTTGTTAACGTTTCCACTTTTCGAAGATTAGCCTACCTAAATAGGTATCGTGTCGTGATCCTATTAATATTATTTTAATAGGCTATTGAGCTGTAAATAGGAATATGCTCAGTAAAAATGGCATTATTTGAAACGATTTACAACGAATTTTGCAGAGTTACATTGTCTATTTTAAGCGACTTTACCTAAGCAGAAAATTAAGAAAATGAATTATCCAATGAACCTACAGGCCTTTATCTGCCTGACACTAGGATGCGTGCTGTCTTGCGTAGTTATGGAATTACATTTTGATTGAAATTAAATTTGCACTTCATTTGAAATTCTTCTTATTAATTATAATATATTAATTCTTCTCGGAGTACTCAAAGTACCCGATGAAAAATAAACATTATACCAATTAATGACTAACATTAGTTAGGGGCAAAAAGTTCAATTGTGTAATATTTTTTCAAATAAAAGAAATGGTTCAGTCTTAGCTTTTTAATCATTGGTCCTTACAACCACTAATTAAAACTCCTAATTTGAAATCACTAAAAATGGCTGATAAATTGATAAGATAGAAAAATTGCCAACAATTAAGAGAATAAAATAAAAAAGGATTCACAGTCAGCAGAAATCAATATTTCAAATATTTCAAACAGTCCATTCATGCCGTCAAATACGCGGAAGATAATCTATGATGTAACAAAAAATCCGCACCAGAGGAATTGTTGGCGCAAACACTGGTGAGGCTATAAGCTAATCTACAACAGTGGTCATTCTGTTCTTTGAATAAGAAGGGACTTGATTTAAGCTGATCAAGGAGACATCACTTTGGGAGAGTCCATATAAGATATTCTTGGCTGCATGCCACTTTTGGGACCGACGAAGGCATCAGTCTGCACAAGCCTTATCCGTTGCTCGACTTGGTATGATTTCTCTTTCTTCAACCTGCAAATATCTTACACGAGCGGTCCCATTCCTGCGACAAAACAAATACCTCATGGCGGATAAAAAGAAAGAAAGGTACCGAAACCGATTTATGAGAACAGTTTTGGTACTTAAATTTTCAATATCAAATGCTATCACTACTCTGTTCAGCTAATGCATAAATACCGAATACGATACTAATTGAAAAAACTCGAAATATGAAAACATCAACTTCCCTCGGAGGGTTGGGAGACCCCTAAATAGGTATTCCTTAAGGAAATGGTGTGGGCGGATACTAATGTTACAAAAATATCACAAACACCTCGGCTAATAGCCATACCATATCATGATACCATGGCAAACCTATAAATAGATGGAATCCTAGGTAGGTACGATATATAAAACGATATTTTTAATGCTTCTAATTTGACACTTAAAGAGAGGGATTATTGCATTCGTATTTGAAGGGCCTTAGAAAAACTATATGCGTCATTACAACGTTTTTTGAGTTGTATTTTTGCGATAATTTAACCATTAATATTTAAATTCGTCTTTGTTTAAATGATTTCACTGTCTTAAATAGTACCCTCACTAATTCAAATCCATAGTATCCCATTATTTGTAACAGAGATTGGTTTCAGCAACGAAAATTAAATTATGCATTGCTTTCGGTTTGCTGCTCAGCCTAATATTGAAGGCATGAATACGATCCTTATCATCGTATTCTTGCAAAAACCGACAACACCTTGCACCACCAATTCATGTCTTCTGAACACTGAATGACCTCTATATTGTTAACAGCTTCATGAATTCAATGAAATAATGATGAATTAAACTAGATGAATAAACTCAATCCGTCGTAATGTGCTTGAGAGTGTCAGGACACAAAAAAATCGTGATAGTTCTGAATATATTATATAAAAGCTTGGTAAAGGATAGCTCCTGCTGATGATGAGTTAATAATAATAGTATTCTAGTTCCATCTTTTTCGTAATATTTTTATCATGTGACATATTACAGCAAAATGTATGGGTTGCTGATGATTCTAGCGCAAATAAAACGTTAGGAGAAAGTGTCCTTAGGACACCAAATTTGAAATATCTATATTCTCAACGGTTTCGTAACTCTTGACATACACTTTGATCATAGAAAAGACAGAATCGGGAAAAACAGTAATATTGTAATTAGGCATGGAACTGTAAATATATTCGATAGCGCTTTCCCTCCCATTTCGACCCAATCTCTCTATCCTCATGGGAACCTAGCGTGGCTGCTTATTTGCAATCGGCTCTGGTAGGCTTTCATGAGTGGTATGCATAGCTTGTTTCGGAGCACGTACACGCTTTCCCATCTAGATCGAATCGGCCTTTTCAAACATCACTCGCGAACCGAGACGCTAACAAATGCAGTGTGTCCCCACGCCAGTGCCCACTGAAACCCACTCACGCCCTGCTACAGAGCCGACTGCCACCACCCCTCGTCCCGCCACTCAACCTTACCCTTGCGCTTCGGGGCACGTTCCATTCGATTCCCGCTCACCAGCCTCGTCATTCATCCAAAAGATGGAATTATTAAAAATGTGCGTTCCTGACTGTTAGTGTCTGCCCTCATCGGCGAATAACAACGCAATAAATTCACCTGTATGCTCCTAGCGCTAAGCGATAGGTTTCAATGGAAAAAATAATGTCATCTACCGTATCCTTTGATCCTTGGCTCATTTCTTTTTCAAGGTAGCAAATATAACATAATACGCCAGTATCTTAATAAAATAATGTGTCATAACAGACTAGAGAAAGCGGATATACTTCTAAAACTCTAAGTAGGCGCAAATAATGCACAGAAAAATATTGAAAAGGCTGGACATTCATCAGAATTAGCGGAAAGAAATATCAGTGATTTCATTAATTAATAAACATTTTAACGGAACTCAGAGTCTTGAATATCATTAGTTATTCTTTGCTCAACTCGATATAATTAAAATAGCCATTGTTGGTTCGATTTGGCCAATTTATGATTAATTAAATTCAAAGTCATACATTTATCATGAAAACGACATGTCCCTGAAATGACAAAAATCACCTTTAATACACCAGTGGCGTATTATTAGGTATTTAATTTTAGGTATTAAGACGCTGCGGAGAGATACATATAGAATGCGTTAGATCTACTTATTTCTCACAAACATCCGCAGGATCCATGAAAATATTGTAATGGACTGAAAATGACTTCACGCCAAGAGCAGTCAATAAAGATTCCTGAGTAAACCTTCGCTGACACGCATAGCCCACTCCAAAAGTATCAATAATACACGTTAAAACGGGTTGAGAAACGTTGAAAGTATCTTTCAACACAAATAACTCGAAATAAAAGGTAGCTATATGTAAGACGCCAGCTCGAATGTTCAAATCCATAAAAACAAGTTATTCACGCCAATTACATGGCAACTTGAGGAGAGAGAGAGCACATCTAATCATCGCTCCCTTGAACAGTGGCGACAAAAAATTGTAATAATTTTCCCAGCTTGAATGGGGGAAAGTGACTTATAGGTAAGGTTTTTCACGCTTTTTCAATTTAATAAAAATCATATTAATCCCTACCTATACCTTATCACTTTCTTAATGATTAATTAATAATAAATAAATTAATCGTTTTGCGAATTGACTCAATTTTCAATCAAAATTACCTTTAAACTTAAAATGTTCTAGATATCATATTTTATAATTACATTATCTACATCATTCGATATATTGCAAATACCTAAACAGGTCTCGTTCAGGGTCCATCCAGGTGGATCCTGCATCAGAAAATCTACCAGGATTCTTTAGCCCCGCAACTAGAAACAAAGACCGTTCATAACTCAGTAGTTCCATTACAACGCAGAAACCCTTTCTCTACGTCAAGGCTGTAGTCCATGGGGCGGAATTACAAAATAGATAATTAAAAATATTCACCAGAGTTGATTGACAAAATTATATTAAGATATCAAATTGAGTTCACACATTATTTCCTTAGTAACCACAAGGTTTTTCTGTGCGATAGGCTCATGAAAGGAGACAAGAGATCATTGATCCCTCCTCCCTATCCGTGACGATCACTTACATGTCTACCCATAGCGGGAATCATTTTCCGCCGGCTCTTTTCCTGCCCCAAACATAGGTATATGATCCCGCACGCTATGTGTCGCACAAGTCCCTGGTAAACAAGTCCCTAGTAAAACGGTACGCGGTTGATGTAGGTTAACAATTTATAGGCGTCTAAATTCCGCCCAATATAGGCAATCCTAAATAAAGAGAGAAGCCCAGTGAGTTGGCATCCTACGAGGATGAAGAGGTTTGCCGCATTGATTCTAATGTCGGTTGTGCTAGTCTCTCCAGCTGCAGCTCAAATACCAGTGTCTACCCAGAAATTGCTAAAATACTGCAATAACCAATATCATATTTCCCTCATTGAAATGCACACTGTCTATTCACCTCATTGTCAACTATGATTATCCGAGAGCTATTGGAAGCAAATAACAACTGTAATATACGCAACATGATAAAATAATTTCATGTAAATTGCAACCTTTTATGCTGTGTTTAAAAATTCAAAAATAAATTTTTACTCTTCTACGCAAAAAAAGATGAAGTGATAGAAATATACGCACAAATAGAACTTAACGCACAAATGGAAATTTGCGTGCAAATGGAAATGGATGTAAAAAATATGTACTCATGCAAAATAAATAAACAAATAATGTCTCACTTAGATTAAACTAAAACTCTAACTTATCCTAGCAAACATCTCGCATCTGGCGGGAACAATGTTTTTCATGGACATCTTTATCTGTATTCACCGACAGGAAAACAACTACTGAATCAAAACAACCACTTCAGTGACACTGATGAAACTACATACAAGGACTATGAAGGTTTCATATTGCTTCGTAGGTGCCAAATTGTAATTACTCATTCACCAAAGGAATCAGCTAATGAAAATTTGTATCTGTGTCCAGTCGTATGCGGTTCGACGAGTATTTTCTTCCAATCTTCGAGCGACCTCAGATGCAAAATGGGCTCTTGAGAATATAAGTGATCCCATCTAAGAACTAGAACCCGGGCTAAAAAAATGGTGAGCAGAATGAGGTAGGTACAACCAAATTTAGGCCCAGCTACCGATAAGTCTTAGGAGGAGGCCTAAGATACAATTTCTCCTTGAGCCGTATTCCCGTGGAGTATTTCATGGCAAGCCGTCTATTTTGTGGTTCTTTTCATGAACCACATATAAGATGGCGTAAACTCAAAATTGATATATTTCTGACTTTTCTATGAAACTGATTTTTTTATAAAAGTAGTCGATAATTTTATTTTATGCCATATTTTCCCCTGAATCATCACTACATTAGATATAGCTGATTACAATTCGAATTAATCAAAATATTTCGGTTGCATTTTTTATTGCTACAGTAAGGATCATGAATGATTAATGTTTCTCAAATCGTCTCATTTTTGGCATAAATAAACAACAAAATGAAACACTCGTAGACGTAAATAAACACGATTAAGGGAATTAACCACTATTATTAACAAAAAATCTTCGAAAGTTCTAATTTTTCTACGGAGCATAGTGAATCCTTGTTTAAAATGGGTATTCGGCACCCACACTCCCGGCGTTCTTCAATTGTAAAAACCACCTTCGGTGTCTCTCGTCAAATCTACGCCAGTTATCTGTAAAATATGTTTTCCCCCTCGAAAATTTGCAGAAAACGCATGTATACGAGGTAATACCAGAAGTACCCGACCCAGCAAAGTAAACGCAAACATTATGGAAAAAAATGTATTTATTTTTCAACAGAATCTCCTCTCACCTCTGTACTTTTCTCCCAGAGATGTTCAACAAGTTCGAGACCCTTTTTATTATAAGAACTGTCTTGCTCCTCAAAATAGCCATTAACTGCCGACATCAATTCTTCACGGTTGGAAAATCTTTGACCACCGGGCCATTTTTTCAAGTTTGCGAACAGAAAATAATCCGAGGTGGCAAAATCTGGGGAATAGGGTGTATGAGGTAGCAATTCAAACCTTAATTCATGAATTTTGGCCATTGCAATAACGAATTTGTGAGCTGGTGCAAGGCCTCGATGAAACAACACTTTTTTCTTGGCCAAATGCGGGCACTTTTGCTTGATTTCTTCACTCAAACGTTGCAATAAGTTCGCATAATACTCGCCGTTGATAGGTTCTCCTTTTTCAAAGTAGTCAATGAAAATTATCTCATGCGCATCCTAAAAAACCGACACCATGACCTTGCATGCAGATGAAACGGTCTTCGCCTTCTTTGGAGGCGGATCTCTCTTTTGAATCCATTGTTTTGATTGTTCTTTTGCCTTGAGTGTGAATTAATGGACCCATTTTTCATCCATGGTTATGAAACGGTGCAAAAATTCTGTTTTGTTGCAGTGAAACTTTGCTAAACACTCAGTTGAAACATCTTCACGACACTGGTTTTACTCGAGCACGAGCAAACGCGGCATCCATCTTGCACACAGTTTTCTCATGTCCAAATTTTCATTTAATATGCGATGAACTAAAAACGTTCACTATTGATGGCTGCCAAACAAATACTAAACAACGTGGCGTCTTCAAACTTGAAACATATGCTTAATAGATTGCATGCGTTCTAATACAGTGATATTTTTCTAGCAACTACAACCATATCTAGGTCAGGCTGGGTACCTCTGGGACCATCCTAGTATGTAATCAGGGACGTTTGTATGCTTAATTGCTATATCCTTGCTTACTGTAGCCCCGGACGAAGTTGAGATACTTATTTTGGTGACATTTTCCCATAGGATGATGGCCTATATGTTGATATTTAGCTTCGCTTAGCCTAAATGATAATGATCATATCCAATAATCAAGTTAAGTAGTTCATAGGCAACAAGAATATTCCTGGTGAAAACTATAGCATACAAATATTTTTCTAAAATAGCATTGAGAAATGCTTACCTGACTTCTTATTGAAGTCATTAAAGTAGTTTATCATTTGAAAATAATATTTGTGGTACAGCATATGCTGTACCACAAATATTATTTTCATTCATTATTTTCATTATTTAAATTCAATTAGGAATGGCCATTTAACAAACTCTATGCCATGGAATTTTGGCCTATTTTTTTGTCTATTCAGAGAGAAAAACTGAATGAACACTGATGGGGTTTACCCGATGCGTTCAGGTTCTCAAAAAAACCTAGAAGAACTCTCGTGCGTTGAAATTGCTATTGTCACTAAAATAGCAGGAAACATTTGCCAAGAATAAAGTTTCAAATTACGAGCAATATGAGCAGTAATTTTGGTGAAAATTTGAAAAGTCAAAATCAACTAAAATCGGAATAAAAAGTTTTCCCTGTCCTAAGCATAAAGAAGGTAAATAAATTAACAAAGGAACGCTGATGAATTCGTATGGTCTTCAAAGAAGTGATGTAGGAACATTGGATTGTATCACGCTTAAGAAAACGCTGGAATGCTTAAATCATTCATTCGGAATGGAATATCAATGACTTCACTATAAGTATAATTCTACGGGTGACATTATAACTTATAAAACACAACTTTAGCTGTCTTACACACTGGCTGCAATGCAATTGCCTAGTGGTTTTAACTGTTACAGCACATCCAGGCCACGATATAATGTATCCCCGCCGGACTAAAATCATTCTGCCGAAAAGGAAATGGAAAAGCATCCAGTTAAAATACTCAAAGATCGTCAATAATACTATCCCGCGAAAAATCAAGTGGTCCCTATCAGTACCAGGCTTCAGCATCGTGATCGGCCCAAAAAAGTAGACACCCACATGCCTGAAGGCCTGAAGCCCTACCTTTTCCATGCCTCCGAGTGATCGCCTATCTACCGTGGCCAGGCGCAATTTTCCCGTTTTCTCAACTACGTGCTACTGTCTAAGTGAACCTGCGCACGGCTCCTGTTTACAAACTCAGTCCATAGAACCGATTAAAGGACGTCGGCTGGAAATATATGCGCCCGTCGTGCGACGACAGAAAAAATACTTGAGCAACGACCGTTATAAAAACACCAGCTGGCTGACTTTCGGACCTTTCTGCGCCCCCTGACACGGTTTGCTGCACTGAGTACATGAGACGGTCAACCGCGACCACCGATTCGAATATTCAGCTTTGTAAAATTTTTTCAAGTTTCTTAAGCTGCCCATCCAACTGCCTCCCTTTCACTCCAACGACTTAAAATCGAAAACAGTTTCCTGCCTTTATTACCTACGCTCCTATCTTAGCTAAGATCGTTAAAACTTAAGGAAATGGGCTGGAGGGTGACTAAGGGTGAGGGAGTCGGCAACGAGGCTAGGATTGCGGCCATTCCAACAGAATGGCAAGGGCATTGCCTAAGGTATTACTAGAATGAAGGCCAGAAATTTTAATTTTTTTACAGGGCTATAAGTAGCCAATAGCTCTTTTATTCCAGTAAAACATTTTTGAATTATTATGACCCAAACCCAGCGTAACTTCGTAAAACTGACTGAGTCGAAAATAAAGAAGTAAAACTTTTTTATACGGCAAAAAGACTTACTGTTGTCATGGCTATGACAATCAATTACCAAGCACCGCGTATTAGAAACCGTTTATGGATATTAATTCCACTTGTTTGACAGGACATTGTTTTCAATAAGTTTTAATTTGCTCGCAATGTTTTACGAAATCAATTCCATAGTATTGGAATACTTTATATGTATGCGATAAAATAATATTCACTCCAAAATAAGAAATTATAATAAGAAGGTAAACATGACTGATTTAAATTGTTTCAATTAAAGTTATGAGATATGTTCAAAACGCTAATTAATTCCTGATTTAGCATACACAATTTATGATAGAATTATCAATTGACAGATATCAGCTCAAACCGTAAATAAAGCTTTAACTGTTTGATAGTGGAATGTGGAATAATTGTAGTCTGACCCATTATGTTCGTAGATTGTTTCTAGGACGTAATTCTTTTCCCTTCGATTTATAATAAAACTTCATCTTATTTCATTCTTTCTCGGTGCTGAATTTCCATTAACTTGAGTATGAGGAGAAGAGATGATAAACATGAAGCATACACCGCATTTACTTTACATTTACTTATTTTTTTAATATTCCACATCCAGCTGTATGGTATGCTGGAGAATACGATTTGGAAGAGCTTTCTCCCCCAACATTAAAGTTGAATATCCATATATATAGAAATATATATATATATATATATATATATATATATATATATATATATATATATATATATATGTATGTGTGTGTGTATATATATATATATATATATATATATAAACATATATAACATATATATATGTATATATATGACGGAAATATACTGAGAGTAGTTAGACATAAGTACTCCTACAACAGTTCAATGTTGAGTATATCCTTGAAATTACTAATATAAGAAAACATCTCACCAAAAATATCACAGAAGAAATTTTTCCTTATATCGACAGAGGCATCTGCAATTTTTGGATGAATTCAAGATTGCGAGTTTTCAAGTACAAACTTTAGTTACATAAATAGGAGCTTCAATTTTCCCGGTGAAATTTTAATTTAACTAAATCTAATTTCATCTTGGATCCATGAGAAAATATTTCCAAAATCATTTCTCCAAACACAATATTTACAGTTATTTATTTGTATGCCAATAATTTCCGCACTTCATCGGTTCATTCATAGTTGAGCGTTTAAATTCTTCTCTTATTTTGAATAATACAAAAAAATATGATAAACCAATTACATGGATCTTGAAAGTATAGAACTGGGATTGCTAATTTTACTACGGGTTCCTGAGAGGCCAAAAATAAGCCAACTCCGGCTACTCATGAAAAGTTATCGACTACTTTCTTAAGACTTCTAATGAAGGTTATTGTTTTTCCGGTTCAAAAACGCGGACAAAAGAGGTTTTCTTCAAATAAGATTTCAAACACTATACAAAACAAGAGTCATTTCCGTAATCGGCCCTATCGCAATGTGAGAAAAAAATCTATTTTTACTATCAAGTAGTCTAACGCTAAAGGTAAGTTTTTGATAGAAAAAAGTAACACCCCTTATCTCTTGGCCTCATCTAAAGACAAACTGACCACAAACTAAAATTTACCCATCTTCAATAGCACATAAACTCTACCTTCCTTCAGTCCGTTTAACATGCATACCCAAATTTCTTGCTTGACTGAAGTCCTTCCCAATATTATTCTTCAATATGTCATTCCCAAATATAAATTCCTGCATCCATCTTTCCTTTGGGTATCTCCCAACCATCCTTTATTATCCCCGACCATACCAATCACTTGGTGTATTTTTTTCTTTTCCCCAATTTCATTTTTTGTATCCTTCTCCGAATCCACTAATGAAAAGCCTCTATATACCTCTATCATCCTGCTTCAATGACCAAGTTTCCTTGCCGTAAAAAACCAAGCTCTATATGAAACTTCCCTAGTTTTTCCCGTATTTCAACTTATTCTTCCTCCACTCGAAATTTTTTGTCATTGGCCTTCATCTCCTACCTACCACACTCGTTTATTAACGTACTTATTATCTCTTTACACCCTTGGCTGGATGGCTAATCAAAAATTGATCATTCGCACACCTAATCGATTATATGAATAGCCCATTGCATTTCATTTCAATACACAGATGTTCCCTTGCCTCTTTCACTATTTCCTTCAAGTATACTTTGAAAAGTACGGGTTTGAAGAACACTCCTCTGACCCCTCTTTCTGACATTTTCCATCCTGATTCCCAATCCACAACTCGCACCTGAGCAGTCCGCGGCATATACACATAGGTTGCATGTAAGTTTCCTATCCCTCCAATCTACTCCTATTTCCTAAAATAGAATTATTAATTTTACTCAATTCACTCTTTCAAAAACCGTCACAAAACCTACTAAACAAACAAATACATCCTGATTACATGTCATGTTCCTCTCTTTTGTGCCTCATTACCACTTTAGCGTTACGAATGCCTCTTCCCTTCATGACCCCAAACTGATCATCCCATAATTAATTATTTGCACATAAACATCTTAGTCATCCCAAGTACCAACTTAGGCGCGTGCGAAATAAAACTTATTTTTCTATAATAATTAATTACGCTGTTCCTAAATCTGTGCCTATTTCTAATATAGTCTAACTGATTTCTCTTGATCCCCCGGGTAATTACCATGCATTATTAAAGTAATTATTGTGTTTAAACCAAATGCTCGTCATGGTTAAACCATTTCTCTGGTAGATCCCTATCGCTTCCTGCCCGCAGGCATTCCTGCTTCACTCATATCCTTCCCTTTGCCCACCATCCTGTTGCAATCCACCATTACTATCACTTTCTTTCAGGGATATTCGAAATTATATCTCCTATTCGATCATATATCCTGTATATTGCTTCCTCCCTATGATTACTGTCGGTATGTAGGCCAGGATAACGACCTAGTTCTTTGGTTCAGCTTGTTATAATTCTTTTGGTTCAGCTTGCAATATTCTATCTATTTTAACTCAAATATTAATATTCTATCTCTCGCCTGCTACTTGTTTCCGGCGCTTCTTTCTACTCTCTGGTTCAAGACTAATGCCACCCATCGCTGACTCTCTTCTCGTCCACTCTATATTACTCTACTCCAATTGGTCTAGTAATCCAAGCTATCCTTCCACATCACCTGATTCAACTATAAAATACCCCTCTTTCTTTTCTCCATCTTAAGCTTTATATTTTCTTTTTTCCATGTCTTCAACATCTTTCAAATATTGAGAAACATATGTTTATTGATTGATAATTAAATTACTGTAACATATACCTCAATAATTTTGCCTTTTCCAATATTTACTTTTGTAGAATTTTTTGGTCAATCAGTAACGTTCTTACAATTACGAAACTTTCCACTGTGCAGTTCGCAACAAGTTTGATAAGGAATTATACAGAGAAACGTATAACAAGCTACATTTATACAACAAGGTATTTCGGAATTATTTTTTCAAGTATGTCTACTTGAGCAAATTTTTACAGTCTCCCTTCACTCAGGTGGTTGTGATATTGAAGTCATAAATTATTGTCTTTCAAGTTAACTGACTGAGAAGTTATACCTAGGTGACAAAAATATCAAACAAAACACCAAATATTTCGAGATTACAATTATATCATCGTTTTAGGGAAACTGTAGTGGTGTCTACCCCAAATATCTCCCTGTTATTTAGGGGAGTAAATGTGACATTGATTCCTCTATTTATGAAATAATAGTGACAAAGCACAGTTTTAGATACTGCCAAGTACATCTGTATTTCCACGGTCATTTTAGAACTGAAACATTATCTCTTTAGTTAATAGAAATGCGACCACATGTTAACGGGTTTTTCCAGTTGAAGTGGATCGCTCTCACTCAACCGCTTGCCTTTCCCTCCTCTCACCCACCGAATCCGTCCCCTTCCTCTGCTCGTTTCCCTACTTCCTTCGGAAACGATTCCGTTGTTCAACGAGAGCCTGACCAAGCAACCGAATGCTCACACGACCGGTCTTGCCTCCATATGACGGAATATTTGGCCTCCCCAAGGTTTTTGCACGCTTTGTCACTCGCTTCCGCGAGAAAAGTAAGGCGGGCTACTTTCCGTCCCGTGCCCCGGCGAGAGTGCTTGAATGCATTTCAATTCATTCCACCTCGTCCCGAATTCTCATTTCTTTTCAATCGCCTCGGCAATGAATGGTAAGCTGTTAAAAATAATTCAAGGCGTAAAGCCGACCCGTCGGCTTGTGGGGTGAATTTTCAAAAGCGTTTGGTAATCACTTGAATTTTAGAACGAATTCAACATTCAGCTAAGGTAACTTCAACCCGTATATAAAATAACGTAATCACCTTCTATCAACATTATTATCCTATTCAAAAAGTCAAATATAATCTCACACACCCGAATTGGTAAAAAATAATAAAGTCTCAGATTATTTTATCACATTTAACTCTATGTAGCTAGTAGGCCTACTATACAAAGTTTATGACAATTTTTTTTTTCCTGCGAATATTTGGTTGAATAACACAAAAATCATTATTCGCTAAGTTTTCTTCATTATTTATCGTTGCATCATTTTTATTAAACTTCAAAAAACAAATCATAGGAATATTTTCCTTTTAAGCATTCACCTAAAAATTAATTAGCATTCCTACCTAAAGTAAGGGTGAAATCCTCTCGGGTCTTCTCGGATACATTATTGACATATATTTAGGAAAGGCAATTTTCTGAAGACTTGCAACCAGAAAACAAAAAGAAAATAATTAAGATATACCTCGAAAATACTAAAATTAAGGAATTAAGATGCTAAAAGAAATAGGTAGATATTATGAGGTTAGTAGACAAAACAATAGGGAGCGTGTGTAGCATTGGGATGCGCACGACGGGTTTTCTTTTGCTATTGTGGCACTTCACGTTTTGATTTCTTAGAAAATAGCACGTTTTTCCAAACTTTCTCTACTTGTGCTAAACAAATTAAACGTAACTTAAAACGTAAAACAGGGACCAAAAACTAAAAAATCTTTACCACAAGTTGTGTATTTACGGTTCCTATTTAAATTCAACCAGAAATATTTGCCATTTTCAGTGTTTATTACCCGCCAGCAGTAATAATGCACTAACACGAGCACTTCATTCAGTAACATTTTGTTCAGAGAACTAACAAGAATACGGCCAGCTCTTTTGCAAATAATTTGCCAGTAAAATACAAAGTAATACATCTGCATACTTCGAAGCGTGAAGGGAGAGGAAACATATATCTTATTTGACTTGCATAGAAGTTTATTAAAATTGAAACCACAAAACCAACAGGAGGACTGACACAGGTGGAAAGCACGATTAGATTAAACAGAGAAAATATTTGGACAGGTAAATTGAACTACGGAAAATAATGTGGCAATATAGTTAGAAGACTGAGAATAAGGAACACGATTCCGGATGAGATAGTGATTTAGAAAATTTAGAATCCAACCAAAATACGAAATATTCCGGAAAATTTGAGGTATTAGGTGAACACATTTTGCATTATAAATATTACCTTTGTACTTAACTATAGACATGGAATGCAACCTGAATTAGGCCAACTTTGACGCAAGAGTAACATCTAAGTACGACTAAAATAAAACATTGAAAATTATGGAGGCCAGAATTTGTAGTGTTTGATGACCCTGCATAATTGATCTTGGGAAAGAGCACAGGGAAAATGGGAAGGAAGAGCGCTATTGATCCGAGTCGAAAACGATCACTTTAACCATAAATATGAGTACTAGACATAAAAAAGGGAATAAAGAAGCATAAAGTACTCAGTTGGGAGAGAGGAAGAAATGTAAGAATTTATTAAGGGGGAACATTGATAGAAAATGGAGTGAAACAAAAGATTTCGCTTCATACAAAACAGGAATTAACAAAGGAAAGAAAATTCATCCAAGTAGTAAGTCAAGACGTACGTAAAGAAAAGATTAACTCAGACTATCACACAATGCGTAGTGATTTATGGTTCTAAAGTGTTATGTTTGAAATGAGGGTGGGAGAAGATCGTGGGCTTTTGAGGCGTTGATTCTTAGGACAGTGAGTAAGCTGCGGGAAGGAAAGACATAAATAATGAATATTTTCATATGATTGCGGTGCAGAGTTAGTTGTGGGAGATAATTTAAAGGGGGCAAAGGAAGGTCTTTTTAATTTCTATACTGAGATGTTAAGAGTACATGGGAAGGGCACAAATGGGAAATAGTGAGCGGGGAACTGATTAAGTTAACTAGATTTGCATATGACTAAGCAATAGTAGGCGAGACAGCCATGGCCAATTCTTGAGGCATGGAGTGAAGATCAATCACAATAAAATGGGGGTAATGAGATTCTAGAGAAGAAATAAGACTAAGTTACAACTGAAAGTGTGAAAATAAATTACGAGTGTTTGTATTTGGTATAATTGCGGAATATTTTTATGGAATAAAAGAAGTAAAAGTGACGCCAAGAGGAAAACTACGCTGGCAGAAGGAGCATTTTCAAAGAGAAATGAATTAACAACAAGTATGCTGTATGAAATTGTAAAAAAGAGATTGGTTAAGATTTTAAAGGAGAAGTTAGCGCCATACGAATCGGTAACTTGGTCTCTGAGGCAAAAATAGATTTGAAGTGTGGTTGGATTTAGAGGAAATGGAGGGAGGAATCTTATAACCATTTTCAGACGGTAATAGATAATATGGAGGTAGAAAAAAGGTAAAGAGATTACTGTCCACATTTGTTTTAACAGTCCATTATCATACGTAAACCTTAATAATATAATAACATTCGGCCAAAGGAATCGACCAAAGTCAAACGCTTAATCGGTGAATTACCTATAACAATTTGTATGCATATGTCATGTATTAGCGGTTTGATAGTACGTTATGCCAAACATTAAGTATGACTGAAATGCTTAATTACACGTGCAATGTTAGAAATAACTCAACAAATAATCTGCGAGAATATTAGCTCCAAGGCAGAAGTAAACAATTAGTTATACTGCGGATGGGGCCACACTAGCTTCTACCATAGATATGTTCTAATTTAGTTCAGCCGGTACCTATACTGGACGGAAATACCTAGCAGATGTTGACTCCTCAACTTGACGGCACATTTGACTCGTGATAGTAAGAGTTGCATCATGCCTACTCGAAATGTGATCATGTTAACTTGGCTGACAGTAGATAAATAGCTAATTTACTACTTGTTAGAAAAATATCATGAGCAAAGAAGAAACAAAACGATACATATCCTTCCCAGAGAGAAAAACATTGTTGCACCCTGCCAGTTACATCCACGACTTCGAGTATCCTTAGAGAAAGTTTGTACCATAATGCACGCTTCCGCCACCCCCTTTCACCTGAACACGATTGGCGGATCTTTCCAACCGATAAAAGACGAGTCGAAAGGCTGGCGGGTCATATGTGCCCCTCTAATCAACGTTTAACCCACATTTCGATGAAATTCTCCCCCACCCCATCCAAGAGTCGTCCCTAACCCCGTGGCGAATTCTCTCGTGAAACATTAAATCCGGCGGGTGGATTCGGCCAGCCGCCAGACCGGTCGCATCATCATTCGACAGGACACCCGCGAGCCATTTCCCACAAGGTCCGGAGAAAATGAAAGGCGTGAAAAATACACGAGTCAAGAATCCGCGTTTCGCGCCTTATTCTCAAACCGTCTACTACGAGAAACCGAAATTGCAGTCATCTTCTCAAGAAATAAAGGTCCCTCTAAAAACTACCAAATAATAACCTTTTTTTACAAAACTAAGGTTTCACCAATTTCAACCGACGCTTCCCTACTATTATACTTGTCTTCTTCCAAACCATCTACTGACCAAAATTCGACACTCGATATAAGTGCTCAAGGCAAGAAGGTCGACTGGAAAGAGTACATTTTCGGCATTATTAACTGCTAACAAGAAGTGAAATTCACAAGAGACCTTCCGAAAGACCGTCCCCATTATCTTCAAGGAGCAAATAACCAAATCTGAGTCATCAACCATATAATTTGGTCCAAGACTTAAGTGATTTCAGGTACCTCTCATAGAATAATGGTAGAAGTATGTTTAATAACACAAGTTATGATTACATTTCCACGAATAAATATAGCTTCGCGTGAATCTTGAATGAGCCCTGTTTCTGAGTTTCATTAAACAACACAGTTTTATCTGACACACAAAATTAAATATTATCATTAAACAACAGAGTCCATGTCTTATTTCTCCATTTCGTTTTAAGGGCAGCATGCAAAATACTCGTAATTAAGCTTAAAAATCTAACTCAATGAATATTATACCTATATCAAACAAATAAAAACTAAATGCAGATAAAATTCTAGAGTTTGTCATCCTTTCGTACATTTGTATGAGGAGGAAATATGCACAGTTTATGTACAATTTTTTTTCGCAGATGATTGAACTAGTCAGGCATAATTGATTTAAGAATCTATAATTCCCTTTGCTATTTCAAGGAAACCATTATGATACCATCCAGTGGAACAAATCGTCCCTACCGGAGATGGAGACGACTTATTCCACTGTAATGAATGTGAATGATTATCACATAAAAATTACCAAGTACAAAAAATAACTGAGTTATTTTGTTTAATGAGAAATTAGTGATATTTTGTTACTCTCCAATTGTTACCCATGAACGCCTAAACCACCTAAGATGGATTGCTACGTCTGAGCGATTTAAATCTACTGAGGGACAATTTTTCATTTTGCTCTTTTAACCGACTCTAATATAATAGGTGAAATATCGCTGGTGGGCAATTAAATTTCAGGAAAATTAAGATACATTAGAGGTCTTATTCCCGACTTGAATACGGAACCGTATGATTGAACTAGTCTCGTTTGATCCACCATTCTCAGATATTTTGTGAAAACAAGATATTCTTAGTTGTGGAAATTACTATCAAGAATTTCTGCGGTCTCCATCATTTCAAAAAAAGAGTTTATTTACGCAGCAGCTAGAGTACACAACTTCTCTCTGAAAACTTTTGTTTAAATTTTTGTTTCTTTTGCCCTCATTCCGAATGTAGAATTAGCAGCACGACAGGAACTCGGAACTTGTTGCCCTGAGTGAAAATGTCAGATCTGAAATTTGGTAATAATCGTAAAAACTCTCATAATACCAGACTCTGGTGTGCTCGTCTCCCTTAGATGGGGACAGCAAGCTCATTTCAAGGAAGGAGGATCATTTCTCAGCGCGGTGAAAGTTGCACGTATTCTCCACCAACTGCGATCTCATCTTTTTCGAATCTTTCATCTTCACAAAACTGTGGAAAAGGTATTGCGCAACTTAGCAAAAAGGAGTGTAATTGACCCTGATAAATTGTCTATACCTTTACATCATGATGTGCTACGAAATTTGGCCCTTTTCTTACATATACCACAATGGCATGGGAAGAGAAGACATTTAATATGAATTTTCATGAATACCCTTTGGGATTGGCAGTTTGGTGTCGGTTATATGAGCCCACCTCAACCACCCCAGAGTTTAAATTCGTCTTTTCACAATTTAAGCGTAGATGAAAACAGCTCATTGTCATGACTGCAGGTAATAATGGTCCCCTTTCCTACCTCACGATCTGCTAACGCAATAGGTCAACTTGAGGGATAGCAGATGTTGACCCTCTCACATCCCCTACATCCACCAATCCAAACGTCAAAGGATGAATACTAAAATGATATTATATATAGCCTATTAGAGCTTGAAAAAGGAAAAAAATTCGCGATAAAGAGAATAAAATAAGATCTAGGCAACACACAGCTGTTATACCATAGTAGGAAGTGATAACGAAATACGCTTTCATGGGACCAAGCTTCAGGAAACACGTGAGGACTTCTCATACACATTTATATACATTAACTAGAATAAAAATATTTTAATACGCAAATATACTTAATAAATGGTATGAAATTATTAAATATGATATCTAACTGTTAATAAATCGGAGTGAAAATAAATGCACAATAGTGAATCTGCTAATACTTTAGGTACTCCTTAATATCATTACTAGCTACCGTATTACTAGCCTTTGTAGATTCATGATTTAGGTTTACTAATATTGCATTTATTTTCATTATAATTAATGAAATTTTTCGCTGGAAGTACATCCTTGAAAGAGGAATTGCGATCAGAAATGTTTTCCACACAATAAGAAATCATTAGTGTGCAATTCCGACTGGGATAATTTCCACATACCCGACTTCTTTGCAACTCCCACCTCACGCCCACCTCTACTCAACCCCCCCTTTGACTCTCACCACTCTTCCAAATCTAACGCATGTACACATTTCACCCCTACAGCTCGTCCTCCCAAGTCGTGACGAAGTGGCGCGGCGTCGCCGTTCCCGTACTCTTTCTTACGCGGCGTGCGATGCTCGCCCGCTCGCCATCCGAGCCATAACGTGGCGCTTTTCCCACGAGAGTCTTCTCTCGCACACTTCCGCGTTGAGGAGACAAACAGGGCAGCCACGAACCATTATTTACCCACGCGGGGGGGGGGGGGAGGAGGAACCACTGTTTTGGCCAACAGCAACTATTTAAATCGACTTCCGGCCTTGCAGCAAAATCCAGTGTTCCAGGAGGTTACGCAGGGACTAAATATCTTTGCTTTGAATGATATCCTGGATGATTGCTTTCCTTTTGACGCCAAGAAGAAAATATGAGGAAGTTTTGCGAGAGTTCCAACGGATGAGAAACAAAAGAACCGACAGAGCCGTGAAATGTGTAAAAATGTGTTACTCGACGACAAAAAATAATTTCTTCACGCTTATAAGTAAGTTCACCATCTTAAATATATTATATTATTTCTATTCTTTGACTTCTACTCTCTAAATATATTATATGTTATACTTGCTATTTCACCACCATAAACATCTTTATTTATTATTACTCAATATTAATTGCCAATAAGATAAGGTTGCGCCAAATATTATCAGAGATACAATAAACACAGAAGATTTAGTCGGAGCTGTTTTATTAGCAATCACTGGTTACTTTCATACAATTCATTTATGCCTACATAAAAGTGAAATCGGATTTAAAAGAGGAAAATATTTATGTCAACGGTACTAACTAATATAGAATAAAGGACCCACCACTGAATTAATGAATGACTCGTTTTGTTTAGCATAAAATGAACTTTACTAGGTCATTAAGTGTCCGTTATTGACGCCTGACAACAGAAATCTACAAAATTGACCGATCATGCAGCACTATCAATGGGAATACTTAACATGAGACGATTAGTTGCAAATAATAATAAATGAAACGTTTTGGATTCATAAAAATTAATACACTGTATATACATTTACTTTTTACTTTTCAATCAATGAAATACGTGCTTCATTTCCATGAAACGAATTGGCATCATTTTCGTTCCTCATTTCTTAAAATTCTTTTTAAAGACATTCATTCTTTAGGCTAGAAGTTATACATCAATATTATCATTTTCCTAATAAATTAAAATTTGCCTGAACATAAGGCCCAAAAATATACTCCATTCAGGACTAATCAATCTTTTTAATAAGAATTTCCTTATACACTCTTCATTGTGTCAAACTTCCAGATTTGAAATTATTTATCGTCTTTGAGAGTACAAATTAAAAATGTAAATACCATTCATTATGATTCTTGCCATTTTTAATGTTTAAAAAAAAGATTAATTCATATTGAGAATTTCTAAAACAAAATCATGAGTAGTTCTGCTCAAGGTTGCAACTTCTTCTTAAATGACAAAAAGATTATTTGAATTAATACTAAAAGAAAGTTTTGTCATTTTATCATTACTATAATCTTCTAATATACCGAAAATATTTTCCAGGATTACTACCATTCGTTCAATTTTTATTGCTTTCAAATAATTATTTGATTTGGCGAATTTATACGCTCGACATAAAGAGTGTTTGCTGATTGTGCTCTAACGCAAAAGCCAAGGTAGATAAGGACCGCTACCCTAAGATTTCTGAAGCATATGAACCAAAATTACTGTAATAAAGCCTGATCATATTATATCTAATATTTTACTCAGATGCTTATTACCTATCACCACCATTCTTCAAAAGAGTGTGGATAAATTCAGTGTGAAAATAACAACGCATACACTACATAACTTCTAATAGCTCATGCCTAGTATTTACATTTTTTTCTTTTTCAGGGATTCTAAGGAGGAACTAAATACTGTTCACGTATTCATTGACTGGAGAGTGGTGGTTTAGTAGATGTTTCCTTTTCTCTTTCTGTGGATAATATAAAAAATGGAAAAGTCTAATAATACATTTCCGGGACTGCGGACACCAAAAACTGTAGCACTGCCCGAGGCAGCTTTAGTAAAAAATACGTTGCTACGTTGCTAGATGAAAGGCCCCAGTTTAGCTAGGCATATACTTTCGTTTTCATCTTTACCATCATCAACGCCAAGTATAAGCAAAATATCATTAACCTGGTGCTCATAAACAGAGCATTATATTGATCATCTAATCAATCTAAAACTCGTTTACTACCTTAAAAAAAAGGATAGTAGAAAATTACTTCACAGAATGAATGATAATTACCTTAACACGCATTAGAGCAGATAGATACTTGTTCTCGCATTTTTAATATTTGCTAGGAGAGATTCATGTCCGACAGCTTAAATTTTAGCCCTGTACAAGGATATCTGTATACTACACTAAACTATTCTCAAAATAAAAAAATTATAACAAGAAAAGAGAAGCTGAAAAAGTCATGCAAAATGCAGCATTTAACCCTTGGTAATAGAAAAGATATAGCAATCCTGAACGATGTAACTATGCACGAAAAATGAGCCAACTCCGAACAGAGACGGAGCTCAAAGCAGGATTCGTATTGACCATGTGACTATACATATTGGTCTAATACTGACTGTGTGCGATCAAACACCCAGATAAATATAGGACTCTTCTCTTGGCCTTCATATGTTAATTACCGATAATGCATATCAAATAATGACGCAAATTTAACTCTTTGCGTAATATAAGTATGTCATTTCATGGTAGTCATGAAAGAACAACGAAAGAACGAGATATTAAGACGTAAACTACTCAATATAAGCCATGTATGGAAGGAAACTGCATTAGGGACCAAAGAAATGCATTTTGGTAGCCTCTGCCCGGATATTTCTGGGGAACCTATAAATTAATTTCATTCCCAAAGAATGGTTGACGTGTTTCAGGTATGAGGCATCGGATAGAGAATCAAACTCGCCAGGGAAATATTTAAAAATTAAATTTTTCATATATCTAAGAACGCCTTACTAGTCCATTAATGACAGTTTTCGAAAATATTTTAGCTATTGCCCCGTTGAAAGCAGGATATTTCATCATCAAATGAGGATTAATTTGATGGTTTACCGTAGGTAGGTTTTAAATAGAGACAGAATGAACATGCCTACATTTCTAAGCCTCGCCTGAAAAGACAATATTTGATTTTTCAAAACAGCGTTAATAATTACATCTACTCAATTTTAGATGATCAACCAACCATCCAACCAACTAACCAAAGGTTAGTTTGGTAGGTTATTCTGCCTCTGCCACTGACTAATAGTATCTAACTTATTATGTGCAACTGAAATATTAGGATACAGTAAGATATTAATATTTTGTAAATATGATTTATCAGGGCAAAGAAAAATACAACTGTAACCCTGGATTAACGGTTCTATTCAAAACATCTTAAGCGGATGAAATCCGGAGGATAAATACAATCATCAGCATCATTCCGAAAAATCATTCACAAAAATTAAAATCTTATGCTTTTGTTTAGCGCCGTGCCTGAACATGATTTTATGAACTTATAATTGCACTATTACAGGTGCGCATGTTTTAGGTTTGAATATCTGTCCTTATTTTAATTGAGACAAAATTTACTGTCAAAACTGGGAAATCTTCTCCTTGGATTTTATTTTATCCCAATCGTCTTTCCTAGTGTCTGAAATCGAAAGATGACGTACTATCTGGGAAGTTAGGCGCAAAATAAAGGATATATATTACCAAATTTAATATTAAAATCGCAAAATATGTCATTTTAAATGTATTAATATTTATTTACGTGATTGCCTACTAAATATATATTAAATTATTAAATAAATATATATGAATCTATATTACTTATTTATTTAATAATTATAGGTAACATACCGGCTACAGTAGTTTTGGATGAACACAACTACCAAATACGAGGGTCATCCGGAAAGTAGTACCCGTTCGTGCCGCATGAAGTGCTGACGACGCGAGTAGCCGCTGGACGAGGTCAGATAGCTTCAGTGGCTTGTCTGCCTTCTCTGAGCCAAGTTGCGTGACGCTAGCATTGCCTGTGTTGTTTCTGTGATTGTTTACAATGTTTAAAAAAATTGAGAACGCCGCCAGTTGTGAAGTGAGGGCAGTGATTAAATTCCTCAATGCAAGAAACGTTCGCCCATGTGATATTCATCGCCAATTAAAGGAGGTGTATGGAGACAATGTAATGGACGAGTCGTCTGTTCGGCGGTGTTGTCGCAACTTCAACATGGGGAGGGGGAACACACACGACGATGAGCGTTCGGAGAGACCGTCTGTCATTACAGACCAACTGGTGAGCTCAGTTGACGAATTCGTGAGGAACGATCGGCGCGTCACAATTGATGACATCTGTGAGCATTTTCCCAATGTTTCTCGAACAATTGTTCATGAAATTGTTAAACACCATCTGCATTATGCAAAAATTTGTGCAAGATGGGTCCCTCGCGTATCTCAATGAGCTGGCGGCGAAGGACTTTGCAGCAGGAATACAGAAACTTGTCACACGTTATGACAAATGCCTTAATTTGCTTGGAGATTATGTTGAGAAGTAGTTTAAAGTATCCTCTTTCAAATAAAATTTTTTATGTTTGTTAATATTTACTTTTGTGTCTTTATTTCACGAACGGGTACTACTTTCCGGATGACCCTCGTATATTTCTTGTCTCGCCTAACAAATCATAACCCAGCATTCTATTCTACAACAAGCCCCTATTCAAATGTGTATACTTCCTTTCTCCCTTCATCCCGTCCAACATGCCTTTTCCTCGTTTCCCTAACAGTCTCCCCTCTATCACAGTATTAACATCCCACTGCCAATCAATATACTTAGCATCCACTTCTCCTGAATCCTTATGATTTCTCCAAGCATTCCAATCACTCCTCCCCCACCATAACTACAACCCCTTCATTTGTATTCCTTTCCGCCCACTTAATCTTCTCCATCATTCCCCACACCTACATTTCAAAATACTCCAATCTACGCCTATCATTCCGCTCCAATGACTATGTTTCTGCAGCGTACATAACTACGCTCCATATCAAAGTTTTTACGAGTCTTTTCCGAACATCCTTACTCAACGTCCCTGTCATCAATTCCTTCCTCCTTGTGAAAGCCTCTTTCACTAACGCAATTCTTCTCCGTACGTCCCTATTACTTTGACCGTGTTGGTTCAAGACACTACCGAGATACGTAAACTGTTCTACCTGCTCTAGTTTTTGCCCTCCTATTTTAATGTTTAGCTTAGCCTTCTTCCTTCTGGAAACTCGCATGACCTTGGTTTATTTATATTGATTCTCATCCCGTATATATCGCACTGAATTTCCAATACACTCAGCAATGCTTGCAACCTCTTGGCTGACTGACAAATTAGAGCTTGGTATTTAGCAAACCTAACTGATTTTACGTATTCTCCTCCAACATTCCTACCTCCAGATCTTCCAATACCTCTTTTATTATTTCCTCTACTTAAACGTTGAACAGGACCGATGATAATGGGCCTTACACCTCTTCCTAACACTGTTCATCCGGACCAATCAACTGGCCATCCGGACTCCCCACTCGAACCTGAGCTGTCTGATAAATGTACAGGTAGGATTGGAAGTGTTTTAAAGACGGCGGAAAACAAATCTCGGATGATGTAAGATCGGGACGACCTTCAACTTCCAGTGTTGACGACAACATTGATCGTGTGCGGTCCCTCGTCCTTACAGATCGTCGAAAAACCGTCCGAATGATAGCTGATGAACTGAATTTAGGAAAATCAAAAATGCACAATATTTTGAGCGAACATTGGGGTTTTAAAAAAATGTGTGAAAAAATCGTGCCCAATCTAAATTAATTGTTTGCAAGTTTCTGGAAAAAATATCAATCACAATCCTTAATCATCCTCCTTATTCGCCTGATCTCGCCCCCTGCGACTTTTTTCTTCTCCCAAAACTCAAAAATGTGATGAGGGGATATCACTGGAAAGCCGTCGACACAATGAAGCAAGAAACGACGAGAAAACTAAAAAGCCTAACTGCCGAGGAATCCCAAGGGTGCTTTGAACAGTGGAAAAGAAGATGCAACAAGTGCATAGCAACGAATGGAAAGTACTTTGAAGGAGACAAAATCGATGTAGACTAAATTTTGCAAAATAAGTTTTTATGGCCTCAGTTCGCGTATTTATTGGACAGGATAGTATAAATACAAGTATAAAGGGGGCTTGCAGTAGAGTAGGAGTTGAGTTGTTTTTTGTTAAGAAAGAAAACATATTAATTTGGTATATGTGTCCATTCAAAACCTACCTTAATCGGTAGATAACCAATAAAAATAATACATATAGAAATATTAAAAACCATAAACACAGTGATCAACCCAAAGGTCGGTTTGGTTGGTGATGGTTTCCCAGAATTATCTGGTACCCGAAAAATCACATAGCTTGGGTGGAGCTGCAGGTCTCCAGAGAGGCTAACCGGGAATCGAACCCGGGCCCTCCGGTCAGTAGTCTAACGCGAACCTAATATGTGTGTGTGTATTTATATATATATATATATATATATATATATATATATATATATATATATGTATATTTCATATATATATATAGCATATATGTATATTTATTTATATATATAATATATATTTATTTATAAATATATATATATATATATATAATATGAAAGCCAAAAAAATAATTGCAAGGTAGCAACTATTAACTAATACATACGTAACACGCAACATACGCTCTTCTTAACCTCTTTTCCTTAACTTTCGTAAATTTTTCCAAATTAAAAGACCATATATTATAAGTCTACGAACGGAGCTTCTGTAATATTAACTGTGCCGTTGGAAATCCCCACAACTACAACCGATTAAGATTATGACATTTTTCCAGTGTGATAGTCCATACAAATAATTATCCCTTTTCATGCATTCCCCTAGAGCTATTTTGAAGAAAGCGTGGCAAGAATAGAAAATTTAAGTGTTGAATAGGAGTTTTATTCTTATTAGAGCACAACGAAACATTTCTTCAGCGTTTGTAAAGTGATCACGTATTGAACCCCATTTAGATCCTATATGAGTTTGTCTCGCCTTGTAGTATGGTAGTCAGGTATTTGTGCCAGAATCCTGAGGCCAGTATCTTTCAACAAACAACTTTTGGATGGTGACTCCTCAATTAGCAGCACACTTTCATAAAATCACGAAGCGATACCAAACCGCTCAGACAAAAAACGCTCATATTTCTCTGATTCTTCCTCATTTCATATTAGATGAGCCCTTTTACACGTTAATGGGTTAATTGAAACATACTCGTAGTTATCACGTCAACCGGAAACAAAATAGCAACAGCAGTTTTCCAAAATACTTTAACTACTGTAAAGTTTCCGAATTTTTAATATAATGAAAGAAAACATGAACAGGCTTCATTCGATTTAAATATTCGAAGATATAGTCATAAAATATTTAAAATAAATGAATCTATATTTAAAAAGGAAGAAGTAGTTTTCAGTGGTGGCTATCGAGACCTGAAGCCATCTGCGCCATTAGGGATCGGTGGGTAATTTGAAATAGCTAGGATGTTCAGACAATGGAGGATGGGTGAAGAGAAACACGGCGTTGGCGTTAGCTCTCTAAACGAGAAGCGCTAGGATATCCACTTCCCGTTTAATGTCTAATGGCTGATGCCATTGCATTAGCCATCAGCCGATCGCCCGAATTCCAATTCATCATTGTAACATAACCGCTAAAGAGAGAATTATATTATTCATCAATGGTGAATATTTGATAAGATTTGAATATTTGATGATTGTACTGATATAAATTTCTAATTGCGTTACTGAGAGCAAAACAGTCAGCAAAGTCATCAAAAACCGCAACACTTAAGTCAAAGTCTTAGATATTTAAAAATTCCATCAAAATACTCCCTCTCTTTGTATAACTCTGGCAGTCTTTTTCTTTGAATGAATATCTTTTAACCTGCACTATGGTATCTTGAGCCATTAAAGCGTAAGGTAAGAGCCATAAATTTCGGTCGTTGAAGTCTCTAGCATTGATAATAAATCCAACTGTCCTCTGCTACCTCATCTGCTTGACCTAGATCTCAAACCATCCACGAGTTTCTTGCCAATGAATTTCTTCATATCGGATACTTCCTTCGTAACCAGGCATCCTCCCTAGCTTAAAATTTAAAAATTCACATTATTCTTTCAAAAGAACAATTGATTCTCTCTCCAACCACGCTATTCAGAGAACCTATTCCAATTCCTCCAGTCGCGAACTTTTTCTAAGACTATCAAACCTCGTCGTGCGCAGAACGTTTTTGCTCCTCGAGGCGACAGCCAGAGTGCTAGTGCTTTATGTGCACGCGATCTAGGCTGATCAACTAACTCACGAAAGCTTTTGCGAGCCTTTGATAGATGACAAGGTCTATAGGGACAATCTGGAGGAAGAGGACTCTGAAGGAAATACAAGATAAATAGGACGGAATCAGTCGGGTGATAAAAGCAGCTATTCCAATCGCTTTGTGTGCCATACAAGCCAATTGCGCAACATTTAGATATTCTGATCACACCGGAGGTGTAGCGTGTAGCACTTGACCGTATTTAGAATGTGATGACATAAAGGAAATAGATTTTCCCTCACGGAAACGAGACAATATTGCGCGATTTTCTCTAAAAAAATAGAATGACAACCGAATGGCATTTGAGCTTTACGCTTCGCTGTTTCGGCACGGGAAGCCATTTGTATGAGAGAGGTATTGTTAGCGGTTAACGGCTTCATTGAAAGACAAAAAACACAACCTGGTGAAGGTCAATAGATTTTATCAGATACCTCTTACTCAAACAAATATTTCGGCTACAGAATGTATCCATTAAAATTAAAATGATATTATTCCAAGTGAATATCAACCAAAGGTGCATGAGTTTTTGCATTTTCTGCAAAAACGTAAAGATTTTTCAAAGTCAACAATTACTACAGTGCAGGATCAATTAAATTTCGCGGATTCAATTCTGTCTCGGGCAATAATTATTTTAGTGAATATTTTTAGATAGTTTTAGAACAGGAATAGTTTTCTGATACTATTTAACTTCCATTGTGTCAACTAAATTGTACCTACCGTCAATTTGTATCAACAGAATTTTTTAATCAATGAGATGAGGTATTCCCGTAGTCGTTAAAACATTTTAAGCCAAGTCAAACGTTAATCATCAGGTTTACTCAAAATATACAAGGAAACAGAAATAACGCATATTAAAAAGTACAATATTAAAATTGTGAACACTATAAAAGAATACGATATTAAATCTGGTCACCTATTATAAATTAATCTTGCAGGTAAACGTGTGGTCAATACTTTAAGTCAAGGTATAACGGTATAGAAGTTTACTTTTAGGTATCAAACTGTTATTAATGCCTCCCCAAAGAACGAGGATGAACATCATGATATAAAACTTCAGCAGCTATGAAATCTTCTTCCAACTAATGGTAACACTCATTTTATTCACAGAGTAAAAACTCCTCCGAGGGTTGTAAAAAAAATAGTATAAAATGAGAGGAAAAAATTAACCCTGATATTAGGAATTACGAAGAAAAAACTTTTATTTCCTCTTTCATTAGAGCCTTAGCCAACGACAATAAATTGACAAAAACCGGTTATTTTACCTGTTGTCGGTGATATTTAAACTACTGCAACCAAGTTGAAAAGAGAAAACAACAGGAAGAAGGAGACTCTTTCTTTATAAACTACATAATATGTAGCACAGCAATTTTTATTTCCTCTATGAATGAATTAACATTTCTTTGAATACTCATTTAGTGCTTAATAATGATTAAGGGTGGGGTTATATGATAAATTTGGTCTATTTATGGATTTAAATATCACCGATCTAAATGGATTGGAATACCTCCAAGAGATTAAAAATTTTGTACACCTTTTGAGACTCTATTGTCCGCTGAACATGAGCTTTTAGAGAAAAGTGGACGTTAAGAACTACGCGCAAGGATCCATAAATATAAATAAATACTGAGTGTAAAAGGGAAGAAATAGGTGGACATGAATAGATGAATCGACTAGAGAATTATGTGGCGAGCTACGTCCAATCAATCTGGAATTGTTAGCCAAAGCTCATCAGGATTGGGTAAACTAGACATTTTCTTTACGCGTTAATAGTTAAGCAAAAAGTGTATTGTTAAAAAAATATAAAGCTACGCATTCACATTTATTAATGCATTAGGAATTCAGTTAATTATCTCAAGCTACAATATATTGCGAAACGGAACAATAATAACGTCCATCATAAAGTCGTCTGCTGACAATGAAAACGCCTAAATGGTCTTTCGGGACTTATTTTTGATAAATAGCTCAGAAAATATTAGCCGCACATATCCAGTTAACGCAAAGCTAATTTTCCCAAGTGTACAAAAGGAATTATATAATGAGTTTTCACAAGTTACCTATTTATTTTATAAATTATTACAATTCACTGTCATGGAAGTAGAATATTTCTGATCTGATTCATCTTTAATATTTCATGATATATTTTTTACCTTCATATATGATAATCTTATTGTTAAGTTACAATTTGAGATACAAAAATTCTCCAATTCTGAAATCTCTTCCACAGTCATTATCTTTAGTTCTATAAAGACTTACTGTTTATAATAGCCCTCCATTTCTCCTTAATACATGATATATTTTGTTCACCCATTAAATATTAATTATTCCAAACAATAAATTCAATTTAGAAATTTCCTCCCGCAAAAATTTCCGAAGCAAAGGTGGAGAAACACAATCAATACAGCCTTTAAAGGTGCACTTCTTCTTCATTTCCACTTGATATATATATATAATATCTCTCTCTCCTAAAAAATCTCCTCAACTAAAGAACAGAAATATTTTGTCGTGTTGAGTAAACCAGAAGGTTTGCATAAACGTCTCCTTTGGTACAGTATTGAATTTAACCCAAAAAGATGAAAGAAAACTGGGCCACGACTGGCAGATGGACTGTTGCAGTAAGAAGGAAACGTGCCTGGAGGTATGAAGAAGCTCCGAGGAAACGAAAGTGAATGGTTATAAAACGATGCCAAAAGGAAAGGGAGGCTAAGCACGCGAGTCGGAGTGAGGGGGAGCGAGAGAAGGAGAGAGGTGCAGTGGAGATGAGACAGAAAGCCTCGACAACACGAGGATTTATCCGCGATCGTTGAAGTCTCCTAACTCTGGCCAAGGCTGCCGGTAGAGGAATCTCCGGCCACTGCTTGCAGTGTGGATGAGTGAAGCCGAGCTGAGGCCGCAAAACTTCTTCCCCTCCTCATCCTCTCTTATCTTCTCCCCCTCCAGCTACGTCAAATCCTCGGCCCAACTCCCGGAGAAGGGGAGGTGTTGAAGACTTCGAAGTAGGAAGGGGGATACGGAGGAGGAGGACTGACGCGAGGGAGGAGGATAGACACCACGACGTTGCGTACGGGAGGTCGCACGATGGGAGTCGGAGGGGCAAGCGAGGGAGGTTCGAGAGTTGGAGGGAGAGAAGGAGGTCGGTCGATGGAGAGGGCGCTAGAGGTCGAGCGGAGGGGAGATGGGGGGAATAGTGGAATGGGGAGTGGGAGACAAACAGCCTGCTTGAGCCTCTCTTCTCTGACTGCGACTCCTCGGATCAATTCATTCTACACCGCTTGCTCTTCGGTGAAACACAGAACCTAAAAGCGTGGCCGCCACGACACGGTGTGCCGCAGTACTTCGTGAATGATACCGCCGGCTGGTTACACAACTTTCATTAGCCTAATTTTTGCATTTAGTCGGTGAACTCGGCCTCTGTTACGATCGAAATAAGACCAGGATATTATTTTACCTCATTCGGCAAAAATTAAGTATCATCATTGTTTATTGCCAGCTATTAAGTGCAAAGCAAAAAAGGAATCTGCTGCTGAGTCATCAACGTCCCGGATACCATCGACAGAGGACTTCGAAGGATCTATTACACCCGAGAGCTCCCTTCTAGCATTAGCATGTGGAATACTAATGAGGTAAGTGATAATTTTATTACAGTAGGTCAGGCATTTTATATATAGGCTAAGCAAACCTATTTACCATGATAAGGTCCTTTGCCATTACTAAACTCTTGCTTAAGTATGAGATTTGCTTTGGACCCCTACAAGTGATTCCTAGCTAAACCAGTTAAGTTGTAATACACTTTGTATAACTCACTAAAACTAATTCACCAACTAATACTTTATATTTAGATAAGAAAAACACCAAGAGGTACATTCATGTAAAATAGTTAATAAATGCTGAAATAAGCCTTTGATTAATTCATTTTAAATACAATCATTTTAAAGCAATTAAGTTTCTAAGGACAGTAACAGTCAAGCTTGTAGTATTAATGGTTTCAGCAGTGCCCTAAACAGTATTGGTCTTTCTCTTCTCCAAAAAATATATATATTTGTGAGAATTAACTTCCATGAGTTTCATTCGTATTAAAAATAAGAAATTTTAGAGTGAATTCTACTTAACGAGCCAGTATTTTCCATATGCACTTCACCACTTCATAATTGCAATTTTATTGATTATATCATCATTCAGATTCAGCGTATTTACCCTTGCCATTGCTAATGGCAAGGGTAAATACGCTTGCAAATGTAAATCTAAGGTCGATAAAACCATGTTATTAGCTTAGCTTCATCAGGGTAAATACTCAATTATATTTAGAATTAAATTGTAAATATTCAAACCCTTTGTCACATTCAGCTACAACCTTAACGGTCTAAGTGTACCCTCATCATGAAAGCTTAACAATTATGAACTCTTTAATTAGTAGGAGCTACAAAGGACGAAGTGGAAAACTGAATGAACCGGAAAACGAAATTTAATTTGCAATAGCGTCTACCCCAGCGCTCTTATTTGCCAGTAGCCATGCTTCAAAATGATCTAGAAATAGTGGCACAGATATAGCGGACCGAACATCACTCTGCATTACTGAAATAGCGTGGGCCACGCGAACCAACTCTCACTTTCTTGCCTCTGCTCAGGAGCCAAAATAAAAACTTCCGAGGTTACCGAATCTGCATTTATTTTTTCTGTCTCTCTAACCTTTCCGATGAAATGGTTCAGATTTGTAAAGATAAAAATCACTTGACGTTATGTTTAGATTATCAAGAGGAACAGTTAAAGAGCTGCTAAAAACCACGAATTTTCTTATGAACTTACAGGAATAACGGGTTCCTTACGAAATGGCTATTCCCCCTGGAATATCTCGCGCCAAAAGCGTGGTCGAAAGAGTGCAAAATTATGTCGTGAGAAAGAGATGATGGCTTGTATTCAAAGCAATACTAAACAGCGTATAGCAGAATACTCATAAGCGTAATTTAGAATTGTTTTAAAGGTTTTCTATCAATATAAAATACAATTTCTAAGACAGGTCAAACAAACTGATTTTAAATGTTGAGAAAAACTTAGCTGTTAAAATGTTCAGTTTATTCATTTAACTGATAATATAAAGTTATGTTTATAATAACATACATTAGAAACAAATTCAACCGATTATTTTCCGAAAAGATACTACAGTCGAAATTATTTATCAATTTATATCTTCATATATATATATATATATATATATATATATATATATATATATATATTAGCATAGGGGTATCATTAATTTAAATCTATATTGAGCCAATAGGAAGACTATATTTTGCCTTTCGCCGATGATTCAATTTTGCATCTCACATAACGTTTTCAGTTTAGATTTTCTTACTATATTTTTTAGATTAAAAGAATAGTTTTCTGATACATGAATAAAGAATAAAAGTAAAGCTGTATGTCATGGATATCTTATAGTTTCATTCTTTCCGCATGACATCATTCGTGTTCTGTTCATCTGTTTTTAAGTTTCCCTTTCAGTCCCTCTTCCCTCCCGGCGGGGGGAAATTCCTGCTACCTGCAACGTTGGGTCGCATTCCCTTCCTTTTACTGTCTCTTTGGGGGGTAGAGTGTTTTGTGGTGCATTTTCATGTGGTAGTGATGTTTCACATTCTTGCTTGTTGTGTCCTGGCTTGCGTGTTTTAGGATGGCTTTCGTGCTGTATCCTGGGGTGCAGTTTTTTGTTGTTTTGCAGTGTATGTGTTTGCATGAGTATTGGATGGAGGGAGTTTTGCATGAGTGTGTGCGCTGCTGGGGTGTAATTTTCCGTGTTGTTTTTTGCATGTGGTATTTTTCGTTTTTACGGTTGGTGACCTAACACCCCCCGCCACACGCCCTTGCGGCGGCTTGCGGGGTATTATGTAGATGTAGATGTAGTTAATATTATAACTACGACAACTCTTCACTGTAGAGCATGTTGATGTTATTGTGTAGTATGAAAATATTCAAAAGTTGCAATAAATGATCTAAGTCAGGTCGTTTGAATTAAAAAAAGAACGTACAGGACCAGAATCATCGTGATAGCGAGTAAACTAATATAATAAAACTCTATATTTTAACAAAGCTAGGTTAACTCTCTATTTTTGAATAACTGACTAAAATGAGAGCATAAAATACAGGGGAAGATGAAGAACGTTTATTTCAATATTGTATCAAATATACGATAACTCTAGTAGTTGTATGACCTTTACCGACTATATATCAAATGGACATGCCGTATGAGATTTCCATCAGCTTTATTTGAAAAGCAATTTCTTGTAAATCTAACGCAGGTAACTCGGTAATTATATTTAAGTCAGCGAATATACTTTGTACATGCGTCGTGGGTTTATTCATACATTTAGGCGAAACTTTCGATTCTATTATTTTTATTTAGCCAAAGTGTATCACGGGGAATTTCGGGATGAAAGAAATCGATCCTTTTTTGCAGCCTGAGATAGTTTCACCATCAATATGGACCAAGCATGCACCACATATGATAGGTGTTGGTCGTCTCGGTCGGCCATTGCCTGATGTTAAGGACACGAACCGGTTTTTAAAAGAGCGGTGTGCCAAATGTCAACAGATCCCTTAAATATTCTCGGCCTCTAAAGGGCTTCATCTACTCTTTTATGTGTAATCCGTTTTCTTAACTCACGATAGGTATAAGTGTGATTTGATATATCGGGCTACCTTTCAGCATCTTGAAC
Organism: Hetaerina americana; assembly: GCF_022747635.1. Lineage (NCBI taxonomy): Eukaryota > Metazoa > Arthropoda > Insecta > Odonata > Calopterygidae > Hetaerina > Hetaerina americana. The sequence goes on from NW_027286181.1 coordinate 38,968,287, forward strand.
CTCAAAGGGAAGGAACAAGAAAGGGGAAAGCAAGCTCATAGAAAGGTTCTCCTGTGTTCCAAGCAAACAATTTTCGGCAAATTAAGTCCTCATTTTTGGTGATTTTTTCAACTGAGTTCCCTGCGTAGCTTTCCTTACATACAGGTACCTTGCATTTTGAAAAGGTATAAATCTAATCCAGGCATAAAATCAATAACTTATTTGAAAAGTATCCCCAAATATATACTTTTTAGAGACTATTACCTATTTCCTTCTGCTATTCTTCCCTAATCTAAATATATTACACCTATTTAACTCCTATACCATAAACTACCAAACTTTATCAAACTCTAATTAACTAAACTCCTAATTTAGATTTCAGGGTAAATAAAATTAACTATTTTACTGTTTAATGCGGCATTAATAATGCTTCCTTGCCTACATTTATCGTAAACAGTACAATAAAATTCCATTTTATTCAGGAAAATATTGCAATAAGACTATCATGTCTTTAAGAAAATTTTCCCTCGGCTTTTTAACAACTTTCCAAAGAATCTTTAGTTAATTGAAGCAATCATATGTTCTCAAATCATGAACTAAATTCAAATGGCATTAAATGACTAATTTTACGCCTCTGCAATTAAAATCAAAAAGTTTCAGAGCATAACTTTTGAAAAGTGAAATACATATGCTTTCCAAATACATGGAAACTACGACTGATAGAGGAAAAATCACCGACATTTTGATGCATTAATAATAATATTCCATAAATATCTGATTCTTTAATCTTTTTATCTTGATATTGCATAACCGATAATCATTCGAAAGGTGGTACTACATTGTCACTAAGAAGAAACTACCGTACAATACATGGCTTACCTAATCATCACCTTCTATTCAAGTAGCTAAAAGTTATTGTTTAAAAAATGCCAAGAAATACAGTCACAAAAATATATCCAAATACTCCTCTACACCAGTGCAAAACTACTAAGAGTTCAGTCAGTACGGTAACTTCTACTCTAATTTATAGGAGCTGTCATTATGTGGGTGCTGTTTTGTAAGAAGGGCGTGGTAGTTTAGAAGGCAGAACGCTGGATCATCGACTGAAAGGCCAGGGTTCGATTTGGGATGACGCCTGAGGGAACCCTCGGCTTTACCTAGTTTGTTCGAATTTTCAGGCACAAAATCAGGGGCAAACATACCCGGCAAAGGAACTGGACCCCCTAACCTGATGCGTGAATTTTATTCGCCGTTGGGCTTATTATTGGGTGAGCTCTGTCCTCGGCTATCAAACTGACCTTCGGGTTGATAACAGTGCGTAGTAGGTTTGTTGGAGTACGTAAACATAATTTTAATAGAGCGGAATTATTTGGAAAATGATAAGCTGAGATTGGAAGGAAGTACTTGAATTCGGTCTGAAATGTGAATTACAAAGAAGTAATCAATAATGGTGCCTTCGTGTGCTGGTACCCTGTTATTAGTCAAGGGCTTACGCATGAATGTAAAATAACCATTTTACCAAAAAATTGAGTTTTTACCTACAAGACTCCTCGATAAACATCCTAACTCTATAAAATCAAAGAAAGCAGAATATAAAATCGTAAGCATATAAACCACAGATACTTCTGCCAAGTCTATAGTCGACGTTGACGGGAGGGAAACAGAAATTTTCAAGTACCTAAATTCAGGATTACCAGCAAGAAAAATGCTTTAAATTAATTATTTAGTGTTATAGTTATAGAGTTTTGACAGTTTTGTAACTCGTGAGCTCTCATTAATCGAAAATTTCAATACCAAAGGAATATAAATTACTCGTTCAAATCATTTCCACCAACAGCCTCATGCTTGAGGCCTCTCTCCTTGAGAACACGTAAAACGGTATGCGTAGAATGAATCCTAGGAACGTCACATCAATTCTATGAGAGTATTATACAGTTAAGAGAAACAGGAGACGTTGCCAAAGAGCTCTGCCGATATCCACTTTTAAAATTCCCATTATCCCCAACTTATGGCCAAGTGACATTTAGGATTGCGATCTTTCCCCCATCCCTACCTCACTCATTTTCTACTCTCAGCTCCGTCCTGCCCTACCTCATCCCATTTCTGTTGCCTCTGCCTCTCCGCATTCATGTTTTTTTTCACTCGTCTCCCAAAGCCGTGCTTGACCGACCCAAAATCGTTCCTCCCCTCGAAGACCGCTCATACAAGTATTCCGCCCGGCAGCTGCCTAAACTTGGTCAAGGACGTTTCTTTTTAGATCATCCTCAATGTCGCTCCATCATTTTTGTTTAGTTTTGTCGCACATTTTTTCCTAATTAGCGATTATTGACATCCTTTGTGGAGTTTCAGGCGCACGGGCTTCCATTCAGAGGCGCTGGGGTGAATTTCAGTCCGTCTAATGTTTTTCAGCTACACTTTCCATTGAATTTCTTCCCTTGATTGATTTCACAGAATTGCCGCGACCAATTAAATGCGAAACCTATAACCGCTGTTTTTTCCTTTTACGGGAGTTAGAATTCCATCTTTCCCTTACTATGTTCTCGATTGGAAAATAAAATATCCAAATTGCTCATGCTCAGATGAAAAGGGAATAGCGACAGCCGAGGTCATGCCACTCCATAGCTTCCATTCAAAAACAGTGCATCATCAAGGAACTATGAGACGCTCATACTCCCGGTGAGATTTGAACCCGTGACCTTGAGTTCATGCCAAAAGACCCATCAATTAAGAAAAGGTCCTATCAATAGACCCATCCTAAGGTTTCATTTAGGAAATGTCGACAGTCAATCTATTTCTTGGGTATTTCCTTGGAAGTTGGAAAACACTAATAATTGGAGTAAATAATTACCGCATTGAATCATTTACTGCATATAATAACTCTAGTCCATTATTTCCATATACATTTGGATTTCTTAGAGGGAATAAACCCCACTTTATATAGTAGCACACTTAACACTAAGGTTGGAGGGCTCTGACTACATATACCTGGGTGAGCCTACAATAAGGATGACCACATGAAAAAAGAACCCGAATTCCGCAACATTGGTTAAGGTTATAGACGCTATAAAATACGTAATTTAAAATAACAGCGAGTAAAAGATTTACTGTTTAACTGAAAACTTGGCATTCATAATTCTTGTATTAAAACTTGTAGAGGGTTGAGGTCCAGAGTAATCGATCTTATAATGTATTGGCACTAAGAAAAAATCTAAGTTGGGTCAAAGAAGACGAAAAGTAAAAGCCATTTGCATCCCCTAAAGACTCGTCAAAATCACTGATATAAAAAGACGCAATCATGTTATATATTGCCGACAATTTCTTTTGATTTCAGCATTCATATTTAATTTATAAGAACACAGGTTACTAATGATTATTGAAACCCTATGTTTTACCGTACTACTACTCAAGAATATGTTTACATAGAGCATATTTCATTTGTGTTTCGAACTCCATTCGTATCATTGCGCTTTCAAACTTGCCTTAAAAAATGGCCAAAAAAGCATTCTGCTTAGCAAAATAACGCCACTATGTCGACGGTGAATAAATGCGAATGTTTAACTAGGAATGGTTAATACGATAAAAAATGGAGAATACAATCAAAACCCTATTACATTTCGCCGCTGTTGCTGGCTTCCATTGACGACCGAAACGCCATTATCGTCAAAGTGTATTTCCTTCCTATGTACAGGTATTGGCTATAAAATCAAGAGACTTGCTATAACTTTATTCAGTGGTAATCACATATTTGATACTCATTAGCGTTTTTTATGTGTCTTAATCTCTTATAATGAAGTACGGTCGCACGCCTTTGCAGATAACTTAAAGACATATTGAGTATTGTGGACTGGGTGTGCTTTCTTTGTTAAGAAGTACCACGGACCTTAACAGGGTCAATCCTAGTTCTTCCCTTGGATACATTTTTTTGGGTCATTGAATTGTTCAAAGACGTCAACCATGTCAAAGTTCTAGTCCAATTTAAGGGTCATGATAGAAAAATAAATAACCATACGAATTAAATAGTATATGTTGCGAAGATATTTTGCAGAAATATTCCAAAAATTATTTAATTTCAGTATTAAACCGTGTGTAATTACCCCTTTTATTTTCAAATGCTCATTTCCTTTCTATTTGTTCATTTTTCCTAATATTTTAGTCATTTAGTCATCTTCATTCTACATGTTGCCCTCATCTTCTGCATCATCTACGAGTATTTTGCACCCTCAGCTTCACCCAAGCTGCGTGTTCATTTCGGGTACGAGGCCTTCCTGTAAAATCACAGACGGCACACTACTTTGTGAATTTCACACGCCATTTGGGTGAGCTATCAAACCAACCTTCGGGTTGATAACTGCGGCACGGTACAGTAAATGTTATCAAGGAAAAAATAAATGGTAGCGTGTGGTTGCATGAATAAAGGGCCAAAAGGTTACCGTTTTCAGAAGATAGATATATTTATGGGAGAGAAATAACATGTAAATAAGATGCAATTCAGTGGATAAATATGGACGAAAAAGAGAAATTACAACATAATCAAATGTAAGAACCATTGTTTCTAACTGAATGAAGATAGACTGAATATAAATTCAGGAAAGTGCAAACGAGCGTGAGAGTGAAAGAATATTGCTATTGCAGCAGCATAATCAGCTATGAGAAAATCAAGAGGAAGATGGTAAGCCGAGGAGCGCGAGCTGAGAAGGAATTATTGCAGGCAAATAACCCAGATCATAAGTAAAGCTAACCCAAAAAATTGTGAAATTTGAATTTTATACGGCAAAGAGACGCGTGCGATATCAATAGCTGAGAGAGAGTGAGAATTAGAAGCGCTGGAAATCTAGGGGCTTAAGATCAATTATGAATATAAAAGAATGGTACTGGCAATTATTGAAAATAAAAACTTCCTTGGGGTCATTTCGAACAGGTGAACTCATCTTCGTAAAAACCCAAGGAAAAAGGCACAATCACGGTCAAGAAGCATTTTCCAGCCGCTAACTTGAACCGCTGACATCAGTTTCGCGGTAACAGCAAGGGAATAGTAGAGAGTATATTCGAAATTTGGGCAAAGGAAATATGTATGTTCTAGAATAAACTGATATCAAGAACGGAAAGAAAATATATAAAAGCTGGTTGTGAAGGAGGCAATTTCAATCAAAGAGGCATGGAAAATAAAATTTACGCTGAAGGGTCGAATGAATTACGACTGGTATGCTACGGAAAACAGTGCATAAAGCAGTGAATGAGTGTTGAGAGTTAAGGGTAACATAATGGCTTGGAGTACTGAACAAAGCCTTTCATAAGATAACTATAATTATAGGATACGACCTTTCTTGCCAACATGCATGCCATTTTACTCATCCCGCAATCTATTCCCGAAGGTTAATGAACTAAAATGAAATAACGGAAGTCATAGTTACGAGGAAAAACATTTAAATAAATTCGGACACTCGCAAATTACATTCGAAAATACGGAGCCAATTATTTACATTAGTTCAGAACTCAAAAAAGATGAAGGGAAAGTTATATTGGTTTCGTCTCGGAGGCTCACAGCTGTGGCCTCTCCTGAAAAACGAATACAAACATCCTTCAAGGACACCGCACCACATTTTAGCGGACAGATGTCAATAACAAATATTAGAAGTTCTACTTGCGACAATACAAAACCTCTTTCGATAAAAATAGTCACTGAAGTTCAGTTTGCCGAATTCCATGCAATTGGCATCGTAGAATACGTCGTAATACTTTTATTCCTTCCACCTTACGCTAAGTAGTTCCCAAAACACTAATCAATCGTAGTCATTGATATGGTCAATGTTTTAAGTTCTGTTTCTTGTACGCTCTGTAAGTGGTCGGTAATCCTTGCCAACTCCAAGTCTGCACTTTGCATAGAAAGTTAGGTTATATTACAGGGTTGATGCATACACTTATGAAACAACAATATACATGAATAAAATATTTCACGTGTATCATTTATTTTAAAAGACCGAAACGGGTATTTAAATATATCTATCTATAATATAATTCGTGGATCAGTTGGATTGAACCGCAAGAACTTTGGACAAGTTTGTTATTCAAGAGCGAGTGTAGGTATACATAAAGTAATTAAAGTGACTTACAAGATGGTATTGCGAAATTTCCGTTTTGAGCATTATAACAAATTGAAAATGTCCAAGTTTTTATAATTACCTAACCGTTATAGCATAAAATATCTCACCTTAGCCTAGAGTTCCTAGAAAATTAATGACTACCCTATAGTAAATAATATGCAGTCTCTTTTCCCATTTTCAATATTAATTTTTTATTTTCTATTCTTTTCTCCATAGTCCATAGCTATAACGGCAAAATTCTCATCCATCGCTCGCGATGAAAGTTGTGCAAAAGTAAGCGAGGGAAAAGCAGGAAATAGTTTTGAATAAAAGGCTTAAAGGAGCTTCAAATATTATTCATTGCTAAGTAAAATGTGTCTGAACACTGCTAAAGGAATGTCAACTCTCAACTTCAATAATTTGGTGTTGCTGCTTAAGTTAGTTCACACTATTTTGGCTGATTGTATAATTCTATGTTACTTGGCGAATTTTACTTCATTTACCATGAGAAAATTTCAAATAACGTTGAAATCGTTGAAAAATTACGTCATATCTTTAATACAGAATCGCCTATAATCGTTCTATTGGGACAGTTAACACCTTTAGAGGTTTTAACATAAATTATATGATTTAAAGAATGCAAATACTGCCGATTCCAACCTGAGGTATAGACGGACAAGCTACACACCTCTCTTCATGCACTTCTTTATTTAAATTTAGTTTCGTTTAAGTGGCCATTTAATTATTATACTATACACTGGACTCATTACATGTTGCATATTATAGCTCACTAAATTTAATCCTGGGAGTTTTATCTGGACTCTTAAACAAACACTTCCATTTATATTGTATCAATTTGAGCATAAACCCTGTTTCAATTTGCAAAGTCAATCACGCATTATTTTAGTTATGATGGCCACTCAAATAAAACACTAACTCACCAATTGAGCCCCACATACAAAGTAACACCAACAGCATCTCAATAAGTATAGGAAATTATCAAAATACTCGTATCCTAAATAACAAAAACTTATTTACAAACTTTATACTTACCTCTGAATTTTATGACATAACACTTGTGTACTGCTCTACACATTAAACTAACTAATCAAATGGTAACGGCTATAGACTATTAATATTGTGTTCAGATATTTACTTTTAATAATTGGAAATTTTTATTGATTCTCGAATTAATTAATTTTAGAAATACATATTATATAATGGGAAAAGATTTTGGTGAATACATTATAATTTACCCATACATAATTTACTTTACCTTTTCATAGTTTTAAAAAAAAACGCTTGAGATTATGAAAATCTTGACGCATCTGAATTGGTTTTTGTTGGTCTACTAAAATTATATTCTTCAATACAATTTCATAATCACAATTTATATCCCCCCAAACGTTTATTTTTAGTGATAAGGGTGGGGCTAACTCATAACTATGCCTCCAGGCGTCTGAAATGAGAACGCCCAGGCTATTTTTGTGCCCATATCACCATTTGCGGACAGTAATTGAATGATCTCAATAACTACATTTAGACACCAGACTTACATAGGGTAAATTCAAATAAAATTTCCTCTAATAAAGTTAAATTATACAAATTAGACACACAACAAACTGATAGCGAAAAGTCAGTTATAAAAACACTCAGACAAGGCAAAATTGTTGAAAATCACAGAAAGCATTGCTCCACAAATAACTCAAAATTAAGAGATGGCAATGGATAGGTAAGGTAATTTTGCATTCTAAAATAACCCTATAATAACATTACCATTATTATGTCTTGCCAAGAATTTGGCAGTAAATAAGTCCAATTTTATAAATCTAAAAGTCTATCAGAGCCAACTGGCTCTTTTAAAGTAGTATTGTTGTGCATTCAGATATTCTACTTTTTACTCGACTTGATGGCAAAGCTAGTATACAAAAATGAAGTAATGGATTCAGAAGAAACTGGAACTGAGGGATAACGAGGATGTCATGAAACATCCATCGCTTTCTATCGAGCAATTTACTGCATTAGGACTTTTCCTACACCCACAAAAAGTAGGAAAGTAGGGCCTTCCACCAAGTTTAAATTTGACTCCTTAAAGACAGTGTGGCTTGAGGGCTTAATCTTGAGGATTTACACTTGAAAAAAACAACAAGCCTCACCAAATCGAAAAACTATAAGTGATTGTAAAGAAAATTTGGTATCTTGAAGTCACGGAGTATTAGAAGCGAGGACCAGCGCACTTTTCCCGTGAATTATCTGACCGAAAAATATAACCAGTTCTTTTTTTGTCGAGGTTCATCACAGTGGCGAGGATGTTAATTCGCTCGCAGTATTTCCCCTCCACGACGAGGCCACAAAAACTCCTCTCAACGCAGGCAAAGAATGAATATACCTTGTCCTCTTCTCACGCCGGCTCAAAGGCAAAAAGGCCTTGGAATCGCTAAAAACTGCCATAACACACAACAGAGAGCGATGTGAAAAAAATTTACAGACGATTCAAGGGCTGGCGTGAACAGGTTGGACGTAACAAAAAAAGTCAAATGGCCCAAATTAAGTGGAAAAATTGAATTCATTTCATTCGCGGAGAAAGTATTGGTTCGAGCGTCTGTCATATTTATTCGTAACCTAAAAATTTCAGATAGTGCGTAGTTTTTCAATTTGACAAATTAATATATTCAATGTTTTCAGGCTTAACTTTGTGTAAATCCATTATCGCTGAAATAAAAAAATGTATCTTTCTACGAAACTTTGTAAGAGGTAGGACTAGTTTCAACGCATCAGTGTCATCCTGCGGTACCTGAGGATGAGGCCAATAGGTTAAAACTAGTCGTGCATTGTAAAACATCTAGTGGAAAAATACATATTTTTTTACTTTATTGACAAATTAAATCACAAAACGCGTACAACAGTTTTTAGATCAAATTTATACCTACATAAGGTAGCGAAAAATATTTTCGTTTCCGACGACCAACCACATGATTAGTAAAAATTACAAATTGGAGCTATTTCTCCTAAATATTTACATTGGTTTTTTAAAATTGGAGCGTGATTTTGTACCAATATTAACGAACATAAAAGTTTTTCTTAACTAATCATACACATTCTAACTACTCTAATCCTGACAAAGTCAAATCAAAAAGTTCAAATATTTGAGGAGTTAAAATATGGAAACAATATTTTATGCATTCATGAGTGAGAAATTAATCCTAAAACGTGGTAGCTTAATGCATGGATAGTTATTTAACTTAGTACTAAAATAGTGAAAACCTCGTAACGCGCACGTTATATTACGCTCCATTTGGAAGTTTTCAACCACAAAATCAGGGTGTAAAGAGATATACGTAATAAAAAATACGCTTGTCCTAAAGAACGATACTCGGGGACAGTCGTGCGTGAAACACCCTTAATTTACGCAAGATACCTGAAGTATGTCGTTCCACAGATGATAATTATAATAATAATACAGAAGTATGTTTGCCATAAATCATAAATGCTTCTTGCAGTCTACAACCATAATACTCTTAGCTGAATTTTAAGAATAGAGGATAAAATGCTATGTCTTCCCAAATGCTTGGGGCACAAGCAAAGTTTCCGTTCATAAGGCTAATCAAAAATGAGTGCTCAACATCTAATTCGTGCATAAAATTATTTTCGCTTTTAAGAGTAAATTCCATTATTTTTATCCACTTTATTTTCCAATCTAGCATTACAAACTTTACGCTAAGATAGCCAAATGACGAAATTCGATGGTTTGTTCATCAGGAGCTCATTCAGGGTCATATTACAATTAATGTTGATGTCTTAGAAACATTCCCTGTATATTTCAAATGAGGAAAAATCGGTGGCATAAAAAAATGTTCCAAGTTCTAACTGAAATTTGAGTGGAATCTGTACTTTTAATGCGTGCATTCGCCACAAACATGTAAGTCATATTTTCATTATCTTCTGCTGATAATGTATTCATCATTTTCTTTTGAAAAGCTGTTACTAATAGTCAAAATTTTCTTTATTCATAAATCTCTAAGAATTAATAACTTATTAATGTATGAATCAATGGCTAGCCCAGCTTTTTCAAATAATAAATAATAAACCCTGGATAAGCGGTTTGTATGCACTCATAACATATGAATGTGCATGTATAAGAAAAGCATGTCAGATAAATACCGTGAATCACCTAATGCATCACTGTAATACTGTCAACTCGCAGCCTTGATGAAGACACACTACTATGAAGTAGGGATTATTTGGAACATTTTATTTTTTCTCTTATTATGAACTCATTTTCAAGGCATCAGAAAAAAACCATAAAAATACCTTTAAACACCATTTTCTTGTGTTGGTACGGCTTTATTCAAAGCATTTATTCATAATTAAAATTCATCGCAGAAATTGGTAGCTCTCCCAAAAGATCTCATGTCCTTATTTCTTGGAGAAAAGCAAACTCAGGAGCTTGAGAGATATTCAATTTAAAATCTTGATTGATGTGTCTTCGTAGTAGAATAATGTGAATCCCAGTCTTGGATTTGAAGCGTGGCACGCTATTTCTCGTCAGACTTTTAGGCCATACACAATTTTGCGATGTTTTTTATACATTGTTAGTTGGTATATTCCATAATTTTGCTAAACGATTGTAAAGGTAGCCAATAATGCTCAGCCTTCGTAGGGAAACTGATCACTACATAGTGCGACTACATAGGATGGCTACACAGTACGTATTATGATAGAGCAGCACTTCTCTTAACTGAAAAGGTATAAGGCATGTATATTATCGTGAATGCTCTAATGGCCAATTTTTTGTTAATCTCCAAGAAGCAACATAAGAGAAAAAATCTGGAAGTTGTTTGATTACTCTAAGAATCACGTAATCATATTCTCGGGAATGATCATCACCCACCTTCAGGAAGAAGCTACCCATGATCCATCAAGGTCAAGTGAGACGTCTGAATCGGACTGTCCTTGGAAAGCCCTCGACCAATTGTTCCCGGGCTCAGCGTACCAAACCAAGGACGTGGAAATAGACCAAATAAAAGAACATGTGTGAGGCCGCTGAGTTATTTTCTCGATGCGTATTTTAGAGAAGCTTAAAACGATAGTAGAAGTGTAATTTTCTTTGGAAAGCGAAGAAGCAATTTTTTCTCTTTAAAAAGCCAATTACCTTTGGAGAATTTTTTTACAGTTATAATGAAAACTTCAATTGTTTAATAGGAATTCCAAAGTGGCGAAAACTTCCAAAAGGGCGAAATTTGAAATTCTGATATCACAGGGGGATGCATTTCGAAGATGAACAGCATTGATATGAATTTTAAAACGAAATTAAGAGGATATGAAAGCGAGAAATTTAAGGCAATATGTTTGAATGAATGTGCTAGAAAGACCGTGAAGACAAAATAGTGGACTACTAAAATATTTTCATTTCATTTTATGTAAATAATTTAGTATTAAGAGCTAAAAAAATATCACCAAATCTCCTCGATGTACACATGCATATAATGTATGTATACAGTTGACGTTCTACAAATGGAACTTTAATATAATGTGAAAATTTAGATGAAACAGATGCATTATTTCATGATGATAAAAGCTATTTATTATTTTTATAACCACGCACTCAAGTATTAGAAGAGTCGGTTAATATGAGTTTAACTTCCGAGAAAAAATCGATCTGAAACCGATTATTGTATTATTCGTTGATTGAAACTTATTTCCGAAATTAAAAATTATTTTTAGGAATTTCGCAAAATTTACATGAGTCTGTTTAATAATAATTTTCCCAAAGCTATCATTGGCATGAGTAAGGGATAATGAACATTTCCTCATTTATTTCATTTATGCGTAAAATATCTCTGACGCTTAACCCAATTAAAAACTTCAACACCAACCGAAGCGACCCTGTTAGATTTCGTGTCGACGCCCCAATATGGGAATATGAATAGAATGATAAACTAACCCTCAACCCATCATGTTAAGTTTCTTCCTGCCAACGCCCTACTGGTGCCCTTGCCTGCATTCAAGGTCAGTTAGGTTGATAACGAAGTTGAACACTAAAACAAAAAATCATATTCATGACCTTCAAATGATGCTCGAAGTCATTTTGCCTTTAACCAATCAAATTTTGACGGCTCTAAAAATTTATCATATCATTAAAAGTACATCCTTTCCAAGCAAAATCTTACAATGAAAATAAAGCGCACAAAGACATTTATGCCAAGTGTTTTATCCACAATATTTAAATTAAAAAATAGTTTTGAAAAAAAGTCAGTTTGTTCTTTCGAGAAAAATTGGCAAGACAATAGCGAGAAAGGTTTTACTAGATAGTCTAATTAACATTAATTTTCTTACGAAAACTGTTACATATGTTGTAGAACTTTTCACGCTTACTAGACAAACAATCTTAGACTGTAAATTCTTAAATTTACAAATTACTCATTTTCATTTTCCAGAGAACAGGAAAGTATTACATGAATTGAATGACTTTATAGATAGATATACATAACAAATCGTAGCTAAATGTGTTTAGTTTTTTTGTTTCAATCATGATGGAAAAATAACTCAGTCATCCCGTTCTCCAGCTGCGTAATCGCTCTGCCTGCATTCTTGATATGAAAAAATATGCACGATTTCCTCTAAAATTTAAAACTTGAACTCACCTCACAAGAATATTTGTTCTTAATGCACTTCCCTCGTAACAGGCAATTCAATACTTTGATCTATAAGATGGTTGTAGAACACATAAATATGCTGAAAAAATAATGATTTAACTTATGGACATTGATAGAAAATGGAAAAAAAAGAAAGAAGAACGTTTATTTGAAAATTTTAAACACGTTATCAATAAGCAATGCAAGATTTTTAGTAATCCTTTAAGTAGTTTGATTGCTCTGTTCAAATGCCGATTTTTTTTAATCGTCCACATTAAGCGTGTCGTGAGGGGAAGATAATCTCAGCGGCTGGCACAGAAAATCCTTCATTACGAATCGCAGTGATGACAAAAACCTCACGGAAATAATTGCTGTTAATAATACACTTTCCACCATCAGGAAGGCATGCCAATGCCTTCCTGATGGTGGAAAGTTGGAAGGGTGGAATTTATCTGCCAGACTCATCTTCACTTCCTGTATGCAAATTTACTGTGGCGTGAGAACATTTAGAGCCATGTTTTCCTTTGCACCCGTTAGCCTTCGTGGTCGCGTCACTAGGTGGAACTCAACTTATCTGGTTCTGTTTTTTTCGCGAACGACTGAAAAAACGGAACCGAACTTTTGTAGACGACTCGTCTCTAAAAAAGAGTCGAAGGTTGACGTGTGTTGAGAAAGATGGGGTGTGGACTTTTACGGAGCATGAGGAAGTCCAGACCGAATAAGAATAAAAAGAGATAGGGTGGAGCCATTGGAGACGCGTGAGCAAAATGCCAAGGAATATGTGGAGGAGGAGGTAAAAGATGGGGGGATTCGAGTTTCAAGCAACCGTCTGCAGAGTCCTCCATTCAGAGTAGGGAGGTGGAAAGAGGACGTGAAACGTTGTGTAACCGTCACCTGCCGGCCGTTACCCTTTTACGCATGCGTGCTAGGCCCAAGAAAACCGACTATAACGCCGGTTGAGACATCATTAGCCCTGTGACTTTTCATTGATAAAACGAGAATTACGCAAGGAGTGACATTTGGTCCATCTCTGATGGAATTCTTATTAATTTCAGAGACAAATTTTAAAAAGAGGGATACATAGATTTTATTACCTTTTTTTACCACTCGATAATAGTTGCTCAAATATATTTTTATTTTCGGTATACTGATTTATCAGATTTACAAGAGATACTACTACATCCTAAGAGCCATAAAAGTGTTCTTGGAACGGAAAAATACAAATTTGAGTTTTATTCAACATTTTCAACGCCGCGGTATGCAATAGAAAAAGCAAGGGTGGTTTATTATACAGAACTGGAAGAACGAGTTATAATACTCATAACTAATAATTCATTCTTTCATTTCTAAATAATACTCTACTCTTGCATTTCCAATTGCATATTGTGGCGTTGAAAATGTAAAAAAACTTCATTTATATAAGAGTGAGTTATAATACGAGTACTCGTAGATCACTGTCTGATACTTGAAATATTTATTTTGTGCCAGCTAGAGAGTGCTTTAAATATAAAATCCCGTGGCTATCAACCTGGATAATATTTCCACAGTAATTTAATTTCATGAATCTTGCATAATGAAATTAATCTCATAATCTTACTCAGGATTCAAGATTTTGCTAACCCTCTCCAGACCTGATGATAACGTATGCTACATTGAAACCGGTCCTATTAAATTTTATTCTGTGGAAAATTGCCAATGTTTGATTAATCATGATATTCCACCATGTCACGCCTGAAGCGTCTCTTTTTTTTTAACCCTGATGGTGTTAAAATGAAAGTTTTGACGTAATACGATGCACTCCAGAAGTGACAAGAGGCTTGAAAGAATAGCAAATTACACGATATTTGCATGTGGTTGAACGTTAAAGAAAAGTCCAAAACCTAGAGTGCTATAGTTTTAGCCAAATAAATAATATTAATTTCAAGCGTGAGGCCATAGAAAACTCTCAATTCGTACTATTTCATAACTCGCTTAGCCAGAAAGCATAACTTTTTAGGTAGAGCATTCTATTTTAATCGATTTCATTTTAGTTCATTACTATTGTTAGAACCATGATGTTACAGAACGAAACTAAGGAGGGCCTATATTCATCCTATCAAACGAAGCTTGTTTGCGTTAGAGGCAAAAGCAGAAAGTTTTTTACGAAAGCTATGGAAGCCAAAACTTTCGCTAAATGATTTCCCTGACATCGACACCACATACTTGCAACATTAAAAGGCATATCGAATAAATACACGGGATTACATTACCTCTTTTAGCATCAAAATTTATAATGGAAGATGTCAGCGTAGGAAACTATGAAGGAATGAAAATAATGTCAGTTAACGCGATAGCTTGGAGAGCTGCCACACACCAACCCCCGGATTTATAGTTCATCATGATGAGGTATTTTCCACCTATAGTATTTCTCAGCCAATTCCATAAGAGTCAAATGTCGGATGGCGCCATTTTTATTATCATGACCGAAGAAATCAAGCATCGAATTATAAACGCCGATGTATATCTTATGTTGCATCAGAGAAACCAATCGTTCAGAACTCGCTTCACAAATAAATCAAAATCTAAATGGAGAAAACGTCAGCTACTTCGGATCATCCCGATCTTCTATTGAGGAAATGCTTCCAAACGCGTTTAGAGAAGGTCGAAAAAAATAAACTTTGGGAATATCTCTCTCCCTCTCAACCTCCTTCCACATTCTCTTTCTCCATCTCTCCCGCGACGACTCTCAATTTCAAAACCTGCCCCGAGAGCACGTAGCCACGAAGTCCAAGGAAAGTGAAGTCTCGCGGAGGAGAGTGGGGAGAAAGATTTGACTCGGCTGCCCTGTGGGAATCACAAGAACTATGGACTGACGCAGCGGTCGTTCGACTTTCTTTCTTTTTTTTCTCCCACGAATCTTTCCCAACCACCACCACCTTTGGAGGAAGAACTGAGATCTTTCTCTTCCTACGCGTACATTTTCCTTGCTGACGTCTGGGGCGATCTGATAATCACAGCTGAATAACATTGTTTAGCCTTTACTGAAGGCGGGTAAGGATATATGATGATGCTGTTTCAACCAAGGTTTCCCGAATTCGCGATTCCTAACTGAAACCATTAATCTACCGTTACGGCAGCCGAAGGAGACACAAAATTTGTAACTATTAAATTGATACTCCACACCCTGACTTTATTCACGACGTTCAAGGATAGCCTGCAGATTGGAAATGATGCATACAATGTCTCATAAATATTTTTCATTGGAATGAATTATGTAAAACAAAGGGATTATATAAACTATACTGCCTATCATTGCATGTAACAATGGTTTTTGATGGATCCTGGCAAAACACACCACCGTTCATTTGAAGTCCTAACTAACATGACGAAAAATATCCTTAGATCCCATACGACATTTTACATAATTCATTCTTTAGCTATGCATATGACTCCAAATAATATGCATCTACATGGGGCGAAATTCACGAAATTATATTCTCACAGGAGGGATCACCGCAGGGGAATTCATCATCATTAAGAACGAAATCACAATTAGATAAGTTTCCTTCGAGTATAAATTTAGTTTAATTTTAATCCGATAAATTTAGTTAAATTTATCGGATCAAATAACACAAGGCTTCAAGTAACGGCATATATCACTATAGGTAAATGGAGTAATTTAAGATGCACAAGACCATGCAAATGTGTAAGACCAATGCAAATACGGTAGACAGAAATAAACGGTTGTTCATTCGACACAGTGCTGAATAAACTCCAAAAAATAGTTTAAAATATTAAATAAACTATTCTCTGGGTCAGTCATTGTGCCTTACTTTTTTAAGTTGAATATTACCTATTTGTTCTGTTTTAAAAGAAACCTTCGAAGTTGGTTTCACCTGGCAGTAACCAAAAATTTGCAACGAATAATTTAACATTCATAAAAACTAAAAAGCTTATTACGACGCAAAACAAACTCCATTCGATCACCGTTCATTTCACGTACGTGAAATTGGAAGTACAGCTATTATCTTATACGAGTATTGAAATTAATTTACCCCAAGTAAGAAATAATTCACCAACTTTTTTATCATAACATGCAAAACACTCGGCCACTGTCATAGATAATCCTAAAAATTAACGGTGTCGGCTGGAAAATAGGCGAAATGGGTGGAGTTTTCTACCAGGTCGCCATTTCTCGCTTTAGCCGCTCTAAAGAGCCGATATGAATCATTCACGGCAATATATTTTTTAAGCATCAGTCTGAATTTTAGCACGCGTAAAAATGGTGTCCAGTCATAAAGTAATAAAAACTACTTTTTGGGCCATCAAAAATCCAATCCCCAAGTGTTGTGAGAGGTATCTTCATCATCAACCGACCTACGTTATAAATTTTAGCATGAAAATGGTGATTTTGTACGAATGGAAGCCGAATAAATATCTGAATTTGATCACGTTTAATAGAATGAGACAATTTTATTACTTTCTCAACTATCAAAATTAAATGAGTTTATTAAAATGATTTCCATTTGAAGAAAATGAAGCCATGAGCTCTTCTGAGTGGTCCAAATTTAAAAGTTTTGATAAATTCTTCTGGTGCATTTGAATAATGTCAATTATGGCACTGCATTAATAGCAATATCTCGGAGAAAAATAATATTTAATGTTACGAAATTTATTATAGAGCTTCAATTTGTACTTATATCAACAAATTTTTAAATTATATATAGTACACCAAAAGAAGTAAATCTTAAAAAAACTTTGTGACAGAACCATGGAGAACAAATTATTTTTCAATTTTTGTATCTCATGAAAAATACTGAACTAGTGAGTTATACCTAGGAAAAAGGAAATATTTTTATCATTAAGTATACTCTCATGTATGTGGTATAATAGTTTATAAGAAGGAAACTTTGCGTAATGATTAAAACAAGTAATCTATTTCATCAATTCGAGGAATGATCTGTAGCTGCTCTCCAAGCCATACTGTAACCTGCCAATATCTTTATTTCTTCATATTTCCTTGTGCCTACACCACCCATCACCTACTTCTCGGAATTCATCCCTGACATTCTTCCAAGATTCTTCCTTACTAAGCACTCAAATTATATTATCCAGTAACCTGTCTTGCGCATGTGTCCTCCATGGGCTTTCCATAGGTTCGTTTATACGCGATTTCCGATTGATTTTGATAATGAACACGGATGCGAGCGGATAACAAATGATAGAGCGTAAGTTGGTCCATCTGTAAAAGGATTTCAATCACTGCTATGCTCATTGCAGAATTAGTGTGATTAGCATAGGGTGAGAACCAACCACAAAAGAAAGAAGGTAACTAGGTTCTCCAACAACAGGAAAGGCAACAAAAACATTAAAGTTGGATGGGGGATAAGTAAAACAGTTGGCCTATTTAGGTAGTGTTTCAGACCAACGTGAGCAAAAGGATATGGAAATTAAAAGATGAAGGCAATGTGTGTGATATGTTAGGTAATCAATCTTTTGCTAAGAGGGGGTTGCAGAATGAAATAATATTAATCAGTATGTAAATAAAAATTAGTTGAAACTTTTATATTGGTATATTACATTTTTGTATTTTGTATTTATATCGGTTTGGTATCGCTCGTAAACATTTTTGTTTAGGCAAGACATGGGCTCAGTAATGAGGTTTTTGAGATGCGGTTTTGGAAAAAAATGAAAATATTTTAATGAATGGGGATAAAAACAAACAAAAAATTAAGGAAATGCTAGGTGAGCAGGAAAGATTGGAACTTTTGGCAAGTTAAAGTACGTGGTATGGAATGGAAGCAAGCAAGAACTACGTATGAGGGTTCAAGGGGCAATGCATTGTAGATGATGGCATTAGGGTGTTTAGGGTCGAGTTAGATAGGACTTATGAGTGTAGCAGTGGTAAATAAGTAAATAAATAAATATATATACACACACATATACATATATATTTTTGCCGGCAAAATTCAAGACAAGTTATTTGTAGTGTGGGGCCAGGTTGTCTTTTGGGCGAGACTAAGAAATGTAAGGTAAATATAATTGATATACTATGTTAAGTTTGCGTATATCTAAAACGTTAAACGTTAGATTACTATATATATATATATATATATATATATATATATATATATATACAAACATATATATAAATATATACTGTGCTTTGATCAGTGTGGCTTACTCTAAATTTAATGAAAGAGAAATGCGCTGGTATTTGACGAAGCTACTATATTTAGTTATGAGTTTTAAGAAATTATTTACTGTTCTAAAAATATCGCTTGGTTACTAGTTTTTATCGCGATGAAAAGGTTTCATTAGTAAGGGGGCATTTAGACTTCCTATATGCATCAGTTAGCTCACAAGAAGGCACCTCCTTGGATAAGCTCCCTCCTTTATTAAGCTCCCTTGTCTCATTCGGAGATTAGGCCTATATTAAAGGGTTTCGTCAGCATTTGGTACCGACACGTACTCGTATATCGATATAAGCGCGAGATGGATTGGTATTTGCATGCATAAATAATAAAGAAAGGAAACCTTGCCCTTTCTCACTCTCATAGTTCTAATGAAATCAATCTAAAGAACTACCTATGACCTACCTACCTACCAAAAAATCTATTCATACCTATTCTTGGGCAACTACATGTGCTAAGTGATCATAAAACGCAGGAATAGAAATCACATAATTCAAAATGTCTGTCATTTCTTTCACTCTATCAATTTTTATGAATATACATCATATTTTCTTTTGCACCAATGTCCTTAACCTCTAATGAAGATTATAAAATCTGTGTTAGCCTATTTTGACAGGCGCCGTTTTAGCTTTTAATTATCGCTTGTGAAAATTAATGGAAGAAAATATGAATTTTATAGGTCCACCTTCACGGCAATTGCTTTTAAAATCATTGCAAGACGCCAAATCCCCTTTTAAATAAGGGATACTTCACCAGGGTTACAATCATCATAAAATTATCTTCAAATTTTACGGATATATATAATCGGCTGGTTGAATGATGAAATTGATGCCTTTTGAACAAATAAGGGCTACTTACAAAGAAAATGAGCACCATGATTTCAAAGGTCACTTAATTAATACATATGTATTCCGGTGACTTGAAAAAATAGCAAACGAAATCTACCGTTCTCGCGGGTTCGCAAACCTACTCCTTTGGCATGCATTCTAAAAAGAAAACAATATGCGGAGGAACCGGTCTATGAACCTCATGATCTACTGACCCAACCC